>NW_020955487.1:161179-250032 GCF_003031625.1 Empidonax traillii | reverse complement strand
ATTTAGAAGACATATAGCTGTGTCACCTGGGCTTGGAAGTTGTGGGTTAATGGTTTAATTCCATGACATTCCAGGGTTTTTCCAACCTAAATGATTTTGTGGTTCCATATTGCTTCAGCCATTGCTATGTTGTCTTTTCTTCCTGGGCTACCATGCTGTAGTTGTTGAACTCCGTATTTCTCAGTATCTTCAAGACCAAGGGCATTTCCCTTGTTTTCCCAAGATGTTCTGCTTTGTGCATGATTCTGATTTCCTCTCCAGGGCTCTTTGTACCTCCTTGACGCTGTACCATGGCCTGGGCTGGAGCCCTGAAACTGCTCGATTCCTGCACCTGCCTCTGCTACCAGCTTCCCAGGTGGCCTATGGAATATCTTCATTTATTCACTATACAGTGGTTTTACACCACTCTGGCCTCAAACTTGCATCTGAGACAGCTGCCATGTATTTTAATGCATAATGCATTTTGAGATGCAGTTTGTGTGCTACTACGTAAGATAGGGTTGTACTGTTCGCATGGCAAAGCAGTTTTTTAATTCATAACCCTGGGATAAGCAACACAAGCGTAATTTCTCTTTAATTTTTGTGGAGGGAGAGTGAACAGAGTAGAGCAGTAAAGGTTTTTCTTGTTTGCAAATCTGGATTTGCGGTGTTTGTGGCTGTGTCGTGTGTGCTGGTGGAGTGAGATGCGAGGCAGACGTGCTCGCTTGGATTGATTTTGGGGGAGGCTGTGCGGTGGCGTAGCTCACAGTGGAGCTGGCACAGCTTCCAGGCCTGGGGTTAAGTTGCTCAGTTTGGTTCAGTTGGTAATTAATAAAAGCAATGGCCAGTTGGACTTTACACCATGTGTCTGTCTGTGTGGAACCTGGCACACGCAAACCCCCTTTCTACCGAGCAAGATGGTCAGTGTATTTTTTGATGTGCACATTATTCTGGTGACTTGGAAGCCCGTGGAGTCTTGGTGGAGGAGAAGAATCCTCCTGTCCCCTGACACAGGTTTAAAATGGGAGTTAAATGTGACTTTCAGAATGCTTCTGGAGTGTTGGTGCAGGCTCACCTCCTACAGCTTCCAGATTTTCAGTAGACAGGTCCCTCACAGTTTCAGGGCAGCATCACAGCAGTTGGGTTGTCTCGTAAACCCAGAAGGGGCCACCGACATTTTGGTGCAAGACTTCCCCTCCACACCCCTCCAAAGAGGAACATCTGCTCCTTAGCATGCTGCTCATTTCCATGGCAGGACTCCAGTTGCTCTTCCAACGCGGAGCTCGGCAATAGTAGTGCTGGTGTCTGAGCTCTGGAACAAACCAAGTGGTTTGCGTGTGCTTTTGTGTGCCATGAGTTATTTCTACTGTGTGCTTATTTATAATAATGGGCATTCATTATTATGAGGGAGCCTTTTTGCTCAGGAATCATCACAGAACACGCTGTAAATGCATCTTGACAATAGTTTGAGTTTGTAGATTATGGACTCGTAATACGTATTTATTTGTGTGTATAAAACTGTAATACCAAATGCATAGTAAAAAAAAAAAAATAAAAAAACCCTCCAAAAACAAACCTTAGGAAATTGCATGAACAGTAGTTCCATTTAAAATATCATATCTTGGCCAATTCTGTTATGTCCAAATATCCTAGTCACATTGTAGACTAACAGCCTGCCAAATTTCACTTAAAAGCACAGCCAATTTTTAAGTTACAGAAGCACAAAGAGCAGTGGAATGTTCTTTTTTAGGACTCCTCTAACTTAAACAAAAATTATAAGGTTTTTATTGTTTTGCTTAAATCCAAGGGAAGAAAAAATATTTGCTGCAACTCAGCCTGGATCACGCTGCAGAATTCAGCATTTGGCTGTCCTACACTGCCAGAGTGTGCTACTTAAAACAAGTTGATTTGTCTACTGGAAGTTCAAAGCCCATGTAAAAGTATATCTATTAGTAAATATGAGGCAGTGAGAGGAATTTTTATTAATGGAATCTAACTTTATTTATTTACTCCCCCCCACCCCCCCCTTCCCCCAAGCAGAGCAGTTCTCCCATTGGAGTATTAGCTGGAGATATTTTCCCTGCTGGTTGCTGCTCTGAATTGGGGTCTTTTTAGAAGCTTTATCTTGCTCTTTTCAGATTGTAACAGGATACATGGTCTCACTCCCAGTGCAATAAAGTTTAATCTAAAGTAAGAAACACTACCGATTTTTTTGCTCCTAGCAATGGTGGTCAGGAACTACTATTAAAATGTATTAAAGGAAAGAAAATAATATTCAAATTGTGGACATAACTCCAAATGTTGCATGAAAGAATTACAGATTTTTTTAATTTTTTTTTTTTTTAAATTTTAACTAAGTTTTTGTTGTCAGAAAAGAACAAAAATCCACTTTTAAGATTTCTCATCTACATACTTAAAATCATTTTCCACTGGCATCAAAGGAACAAATGCATGGATTCATTAAAATAATTATAGGGGGCAGGAAAAAAAAAAAAAGGAGAAAAAAAAAAAAGGAGGAAAATGGAACCAGTGCGTTAAAAATCTCCATTTTAGCTCTGTACATTGCCTGCCACGCGGGGGTAAAACAGTTAATTAGGGCAGCAAGAGACAGCACTGAGAAAATGTGCTGCGTGACAAAGGTGGCAGAACTCGCCAAAGATTCGGATTGAAGGAGGAAGTTATAACATCCCTATAAGATGGCTTAAAAAAAATAAATATAAATATATATAATAAATAAATATGGATATGAAAGCCCCCACAGCAATCCCCATCGCCCGGTTAGAATATTTCCGAGAGGTTACGGTCGTGAAATAGTATTTATTTCTCCTGCGCAGGCGGCTGGATTCTCCCTGCCTGCTCCCCGCTCCGGCTCCAGCCCCGTTCCCTGTTCCCTGTTCTTTATTCCCAGCGCAGCTCAGCCCGCGTGGCCAATCGGGGCGGCAGCGCCGGCCCAGGACCGCGCTTGGTGCTCAGCTCCAAATGTGATTCCAGCCCTGACAGGGGGATTATAGGAAACAGATGACTTACGCTTCTAATTTGTGGCCTTAAATTGCAAACAGAATTTCAGGAGTCGAGCGGAGTAATAAATGGCAATAGAGAAAGCCACACACAGCCAAATCAGTATGTGGTGGTTGTAGGTTAAACTAAATAGGAAGAGACAGGTTATGATGGTTTAGTGTATTACAGAGAAGAAAGTCTTAAATTACTGGTGCTGAGAGGTATTGCGCTATGGCAGACAGTATTGCATTGTGTAGTCTACAGATATCACAAGCAGAACAATAAAAAAAGCAGGTTTAGCATAAAACCTGTTGCTGGACAAATCTTTTTTTTCTCCTTCCCTTCGAAATGGAAGCAGTGTTTTATGTTTGTTTTGACCTTAACTATATGCTTGCCCCTTAACATCTGTTTTCTACTGTTGCAGTTTTTCACACCAAATTAACTGTCAGGGCTTCAGATAAAATAAAGTTGAAAATACTTACAAATTATTTTTTTTTTGGTGACTTTCAGGACTAGCAGAGTGTCCTGTTACTCTTTCTGTCCTTATCTCTCACAGGCATAAAATATATTCTGTAGAACATTTTCAAACTGTTAAAAATTAGAATGGCAGATTTTAAACTTCCCCCCTCCCCGCTTTTTTTCTTTTTTTCTTTTTTTTTTCCTTTTTGCTGATGGCATCTCTGCCAGTCTCTGCTTTTTGTGTAGTGGCATCAGAGTGTGTTTTGGGGGAGGTTTTTGCTCTTTCCCGCTGGATCTGCTGACTTCTTTTGTTATCATTTGTAGCTTAGCTTTGGCGTGTTTATTTAATGATGATTTGTATCAAAAGCTTGCTCCACGGTGTTAATTGGTGCATGCTCCTTGTAAGCTTTAAATTATAAAGATATATTCCTAGAACCCAGAGTGGTTTCACATCTGATATGCCAATGACTAACATTGGATTCGCTTTTTTTTTTTTTTTTTTCATCCAGTACAAGAGGAAAGAAGAGATGAGGAATATGCTTAAAGGTCTGGAGAAGTAGCTGGTACCAGAAAGGCATATGTCAATTGTTAGTATTTCTTAAGCCTTTTAATTTGAAGATGTATTTTAAAAAAGTGGAATGAGTCTTTTCCTTTACAATATGTGATCTCTGGAGCCTCTGGAAGCTGTTAGAAAAAACATTCCCATTGCACACCAAGTAACGTGCCAGTATTGTCCTGCCACCCAGATAATACTCCCCTAAAATGACAACTGGCCAGACCTCCAAAGAGCATTAACCCAAAGATTTAAAACCAGAGAGGAAGAATAAACCTTCGGCTCCCCGGTACTTTGCATTCCTGTGCTGTACAGGGCACTAATCTGAGCAACCTGTAGGCTCCATCCTGGTGATTTCCCACTCAGAGAAACCCTTTAGTATTTCAGGGCATTGTAGCAGGGCCAACGTCGAGGTTTCATTCCAGGCAGCAGAGCTCGCCTGCATCTGAATGAACATAACTGTTATTATTGCAAAATGATTATTGTTTTAAGCGGGTCTTTTGATTATCATTGAAAATGACTGGCTAAATACATTTTGATTAATCACTTGCAAAAATTACGCTTGTTAGAGCTGTTTTATATTCTCTGTCGCTGTGTTCTCACTGTAGGTTATAGCCATTTCTTTACAGCTGAAGATTTTTTCCCTTTAAGTCACCTGGTGAGAAAGGAAAACAAATCTTAGTTGAAAGCTTTTGTCTGCGAGACAGACTCCTCTTTTCATCCCTATGTCCTTTAAAAAAATGCTCAATTATTGTCTGTGCCATAGAGGGAAGAATGGGGCCTACACAGGACCTGAACCTTTTCAGACAGGAGATGGCTTTTGTTTTTGCACCCCATCAACACCGCTCACCTAATTAAATCTGATATCTCTGGCTGAAGCAAAATGATTTGTTAATAGTTCTTTGGGAATTTCCTTAATGAGTTTAGATGTCTTTTGTATGGTACATGTGGGGGTATTTTGCAAATGGAGCTGAAAAAGAAAAAAAAAAAAAAAAGAAAAAATAAAAGGAGAAAGAAAAATGGGGGCAAAGAGAGAGGAGAGAGAGAGAGAGAGAGAGCACCAAACCGAGGAGCAAGGTGTGGGCTGACGGCGGGTCCTGGTGGGCTGCCGCCAGTCATTAGCTGGGATCAGGCGGTAGCGATGCTGGGGAAGAGCCCTCCCCATCCCACACTGCCAGGGACATCTGTCAGGGACTCACATATTACACCTTGATCAGACCGAGACAGTGACACCATTTTCTTTAACAAACACCAGCAGCTTTTCTTTCGCCTTTATTTTAACATTTCTCAGGGGTTGGATTCCCTTTCTTCTCCTGCTCTGCTGAGAGTAAAAGGAGCTTGTTAACTTGCTTAGATATTTTGACTGCTGATGCACTTTGGCCACTTGCCTGTGGTAACAGTGTCAAAGCATTACTTGGGATAATTGCTATATTTGCAGTCTGAAGAGTGCTCTGACTTAGTGTTCAAGCTGCTGAATAAAAAAAGAAATTGTCATTTTGGAAGAAATCTGTGAATTACCCTCCCAGTGAAAAAAGCGCACAATTTTCAAAATGTCTTTCCCCCTTGTGTTCAAGCATAATGTTATTCAGATAATTAACATTTTAATAACTCGCTTAAAATATGAGATAGCGGCTTAAAAGGCTTTGGTTTCAGTAGGGTTTTGTTTTGTTTTTATTTTTAGCTTTGGGGATTAACCACTATGGGGCTCTATTTCTTCATTCTCTGCATACCCAAAAGTACCCACCGGTCCATAAAAGCACCGTGAGCTTCTCGCTTGGGCTGTTCAAAGGATGCAGGATCAAGCCCAGAGGTTTTGCCAAGTTTACTGGGCTCCCTAGTTTCACACTTTGAACTAGTACTGTAAAATATCGGTGTTCTTGTAATTATGAAATTACTGGGATATTAAAAATATTAGTTACGTTGTCAATTGTGGCTCAAGTCATACTGCATATGGATAGCCCACGACAAGTTTTTGATAGGCCTTCATTTAGTAAAGATGTGAATAATTTATACATGCTCTTATGACATCCATTTTCTGAGTGGAAATTGAGACTACCACAAAACTTAATTGTATGAAGATGCTGTAAGAAATGGCACCTTTAAAATATATGTTATGCATCACACCCTCCTGATATGTTTGCGCACCCCATTTGTTGTGCAATCTTTTCCTTTGAAAGATTAGGGCAAACACTGTAAGCAAGATTTGGTCCAGGAAAAAGTCCAGATTTCTTGTAGACTCACTGAATGTTCTCAAGCTTCCCCTGACCCACCTTTGGCAGGAGCACCTGGTGGGATCTGGTGGCATCAGGGGGTTGAAGTCCAAGGACCGTGGACCATAGAGTCAGGTCAAGACTTCCATCACCAGCTCAGGGCAAGCAGAAGAAGAGGTGCTCCAAGAAAACATTGCTTCTCGTAGCCCCTTTTTTTTCAAGTTTGCCTCAAAGCTCTAAAATAGAAAGTAAATAGAAAGAAAAGATATATTCAGATATTTGGTGTCCTGTTTCAAATCCTAGTCCTCTGTACTCGCACTTTTAAAATTGCACAGTATTGACTATACCATAGCACCTAGGCAATAAATAGCAGAATCACAGAGCCCTGAAATGGTTTGGGTTGGAAGGGACCTTAAAGACCATCTCATTCCAACACCTGCCATGGGCAGGGACACCTTCCACCAGACCAAGTTGCTCCAAGCTCCATCCAGCCTGGGTTTGAACACCACCAGGGACGGGATGTTTAGCAGGCTAAACCTGTCTGGAAATCCATCCTTTATTATGATCTAAAGGACACCCAGCAGGAGAAACTGAATGATGAAAGGTTTGAATGAACCTTTCCAACACCCATCCTCAAACCCAAGTTAATCAGCCTAGAAATTACCAGTCATTAATAGCCTTGCTGCTGTTCCTCACTTACCTGTGTTAGGTTTCAATCCTGTCGCATCTGGCTCCTGTCATTTTATGGCACACGGATAAACAGCTATTGATTTAATCAAAATTACGTAGCCAGGACAGTGCTTGGCCCCAGGAAACGTTGTGAGGAAGCACCTAGTAAAATTACTCATCCTGCATTTTTCTGCTGCTCCTGGGCTTCAGTGCTTGCCTGCTCTAATGCAAAGTGAAGCATACTTTGTTCTACTGCCTCCAGATACCTTGTGTGGCTGCCTGATGCACTCTGATGTGCATTTCACCTGGCATTTGGAAGTATTTATTTAACACAGGCTTGATTACCTCTCTCATGGTGTTAATTCTGAAAAATGCTGAGCTTTTTCAAAAAGTGCTGATTGCTCTACTGACAGACAAGGTGGCAAAGGGGAAAGGTGTCTGGTGCAGGGTCCCAGCTGATGTGGCCCGAGGCTGTTGGTGGGGAGGGTTTAATGTGCATGACAAATTTGCTGCTAACAAAATTGTTCAGGGGCCTGATTTTACTCTGGGTTATGTGGATTTAAATTTGCAACAGTTCCAGAGGGTTCATTTGTTACTGGAAATTTCAAAGCTGGGGTAGGTCAGAATCTGGCCGCCTGTGTCTTGGGGTATGTTCTGCTCAGTGAGGGAAACTCTACCCATTTTAACCCTTCCTTTATTTAATTATCCCTNAGGCAGGATCGCCAGGGCTGGGATAAGCCCCTTGCAATATTATACATATTTGAAACATGAGAGCTATTGTTTTGAAGCTTTACTATGTTATTGTCCTGCTTGTCTGAGTAAGAAGCGTGTATCTCTGGTGGATGGAGGTTAGCTAAGTAAGTCATGCATAGATGGAATTTATTAAGTTTGCATGGTAGTGACAGCTGTGAGTGGGAACAGTAACTCTGAACGTGCCAAGGGCTGAGAAAGGGAAGGAATTTTCATATGTGTCTTAAAGGAAAATGGTGGGGTAATTGTGAGAGCTCTTCTAATCACTCCATCTCATTACCAAGGGGGAAAGTCACTGAAATGATTTTAAAAGTGTAATAGTCTGGCAGAGAGCTGTCTTTGGACAAGCTCACCAGGCAGATGAGGACAGGGAAGAGTCGGGTTCCATTAAGAACCACTGAAAATCAGCAATTTAATACAAATCCATTCAAATAGACTTATAAATATACATCAGTGCAACGTACGAACCGGTTAAGTTATCTGTTAAATTGGCTAGAAATGTTTTTAAATATAGAATTCACCCCCAAAATCACTTCCCAGCCATCTGATCTTCAGGAGCTTCTCGTGGAAACGCTCCTTTTCTCCCTTCTTTATTTTGCATTCCCTCTCTGCCTCCTGAGATGAAACTCACCTTTGCTGCTGGATCATTAAAATGGCAGCTGTCACTTAGAGGGAGACAAATTCCAGTTGCTGGGGCTGATCCTGGCAGAGCCGCATACGCGAGTGACACGCGGAGAAAGGTCAGCCCAGCTCGTGAGAGCCAGGGGTGGGCTCCCCGGGGTGCTGATCCAGGCAGGGACAGAGGGAGAAGCACTGGGAAACGGGGAAATTATTATTAATGACACACCTGATGTTAACCCACCTTGTCCTCCTCTGGTTTGTTGCTCTGTCCTTGGTGGATCAGGCAAAGCGCCAGAAACCGTCTGGAGCGGGGATGCTCCAACCCAAAAATAGTGACAGGAGATGTCTCCTGCTTCGCAACGCTGCTCTGAGCAATTATGGAGCAGAACATGCTAACAGGGATTTTTAATGTCCCTCGGAAACCCAAGACCCTTCTCTGGCAGTTGTGGGGTTGCCAAAATGAGAGATGACCCCTTTGCACCCCCTCTGTACCTGATTTTGGTGCCCTTTCTCCTCTTCCCCTGACCTGGCTGCACCCTGGATCCCATCCCTGTATGTTGTCCATATCACAAATGCCACAGGATGGGCCCTGCCTATACATTTTTGTGTGATTTAGGTACAAAGCTGACCAGCAGAATATGATGTCTGCCCTGTTTTTTTAATAGGGCTCCTTGATCCTTCAGTTTGATATTATACATATTTTTAAAATAAACCCCTTCTCCATAACCACCTCCCCACGCCACCCAGATTTTTTTTTTTTTTCAGGCAGATTAAAATTAATTCTAATTTTAGAGAGCTCTTTAGGTGGCATCTTTTAATTTTCACCTTTTCCAGGGCTTTTGTTGCAGCCTAAAAATGAGCTTACAGTAGGTTAAATCCATGTTGTTAATGAAGCACTTCTTGCTCTCTGTTTTTTTGTTGTTAGACCACATAGGATATGTTCTGTTGATGTGTGGGGACTTATGATTAGATGAGAATTTACCTCTGAGGAAGCTCAGATTATCACACATAAAGCATCAGAAATAGAAAAATGATGTGCACAACCATGAAAAAAACAATGGATCTTATCTTTAGGTTTTTTTTCCTAATCACCCTCCAGCATCACTACAGCAGTTAAGTTGCCTCGGGGCTCGCTAGGATTTATAGTTTATTATAACATTGATAAGAGCGGCTGAGCGAACAGTGAACTGGATGTTCGGTAAATGTTAGTTTGAATTCGCTGCAGAATTTTGATCCAGTGTGTTGACAGATCTCCTGTATTTACACAGTTCACTGTAAAATTGCACTACATCGACTAGTTTGACAAAAAAGTGTGTGTGTGATTTTTGCCTGAGTAGGGAACTACCCCGTGCAGATCAAACAGCTCTCGCTGTGGCTGAAAACACAGTTTGAAGTTGACATTCTGTCTGCCACATGAATTCCATATTTCACTTAATAAGTTATGCAAATGGTGAATTTTGTGTTTGGCTGTTTTTGCGGTGTTGACTTGGAGTTTTGAATAACATCCAGGCTTAGTAGTTTGATGGTGAAATTAGAGAATAATTGGGAAGAGCAAATCATTGCTTTTGTGATCTGTCAGTGAATCATTTAGATAAAACAGTTCCCTTTGCGTTGTTTCCTTGTCTTATATTTTGACACTTGATGCCACATCATTAAGGGATTACCCTGAGGAGCTTTCCCTTCCTTTGCAGAGGAGTAAAACCAACCCCTGCAAAAGGAAGCTGAGTGGGAATACCAGGAGTACCTTAATGCTACCTAATGGATGTCACCTCCATGGATTTATGAATCCCATTGCATCTAAATAATGGAGGAGAAATGATGCAATACCCTTCACCCCTCATTCTCTGTGGCTCACCAGCACTGCTGTCTGAGAGCAGCTTCTGATTATCCAAATCCACTATTTGATTGGAACTTTGTTATTCAAATTTTTTCTGGGCATGGCCAAAGCTGAGAAATCATGAGTTACACTGTTTTAAAGAAGGAGGTGAGATAATGCAATAAGTAAACCAAATTTTTAACTCCACATTGTTTTTCTTTCAAGCAAAAAAAATGGAGATCTGTTACAAATCCCACTATGAAATGCACAGGTACAATAGGTTGTAAAAATACTGTTACCAGTGAGAAGATCATGCAGTACAGAAACCTGAGCTCCATGTGGACACAACCCATGCGCCCAACCTGCCAGAACTGTCTCCCATCCCCAGAGTCAGGTCATACCAAGTGGTGCCACATCTGGCCCTCACATCTGCATGGCAAAGAAACCTCCACTGCCTTCCTGAGAGCTGTTTGTAAGCTCATTAGAATAAATAAATAAATACATGTAGGAAGAAAAAAAAAAAAAAGTGCCTCAAATCCCAGATGATCAGGTCTTGCTGGATAATTTAGCAAAAATGCTCATATTCTGCCCATTTTAGCAGAAGGGAGGATTTTCTTCCAGGATTTTCCAGACTAAGAAAGTCTGTTGGTGCTGTGAACCGAAGAAGGAAGAAGCAGGGAAAAAAAAAACCCCATTCATGCTTCCCTAAGTGAAATCACTTATCCGTGTTTTACCAGCCTTTATCAGAGTTTGTACTCTTGCTCCAATTAAATTATTTTTTTTCTTCAGGGGAGCTCGGGAAGCACTTACATAAATTCTCTTAATTTCTGAGTAATGCAGTCCTGACAATCACTTAAGACAGTGGAGTTGATACCGCTGTCAGGGAAGACTCTTTTTCAAAAGAATGTTTTTATAGAATATCACTGTGACACTTCGCTTAGATGGATGTCTTTAGCAGAATTTGATTAATGTAATGTAATAAAAGAGATGCACACTAAAGTGTCTGTACATGTCTTGTTAAGTATGTTTGATTCATTATATGTAGTTCTCCTCACTTCTTTTCTCTTTCCTCAGTTCATTTTTTATCATTTCAATAATATATCTATAAATATGAAAAAGTTGGCACTTTCTTTGACATATATGGCTATTAATTCATAACTCTAAAAAATTGTATCTTTCAACTTGTCACTTTAAAGCTTGTACAGTTTATTACAGTAAGTAACCTGTGTTGGAAATTAGATTTTGAACTTTAGCAAGGAGATAAATAAGCTTGTGGACATAGAAGTTATGGAGAAGATACCTAGATATAGTGCTAGAATAAAATTGCATGAAAAGATCACTTACTTGCAGATGATAATTTCAGAGCTCCCTGAGGATCACATTAAGATTGCGTGTAGGAAATGGGCTTCGGCTTGAATTCCAATAACTTTAATTCCTAGAAATGGCAATATTTCAGTTAATCCTTTTCCTTGGGTGGGTGGGTCTCATTCTGTAGGCCAATAATATGTATCAGCAGAACACAATTTCACTAAATAGAAGAAGAAAGACACATGAAAATTCCTCTGGGCCAAGCTTTGTCTGTCCTTTTGCAGCATCAATCAATCTGAGGAAGAGAAAACCCACCAAAAATCCTAGTATCTTTTTTAAAGAGCATATACAACAACATTTAAAGAGAATCAGATCAGTTATTTTCTAACTGATGAAGTTATGGGAAAGTAAGGATAGTCATTAACTTTTTCTATTCAGATTTTGTTTAATAGATAAAGAGCTGCTCTGCTGCTTTTCTACTTGGTTTCTAAGTATGTGAATTTTTCTGAGCAGGTCTGAGCAGGTGCAGTCCCAACTTAGACCACGTCAGGTTTGGGACTGAGGAGTTTATTGGCACTGAGGATTCTGCAGCTGGGATGTTTTCCTTGTGTGAGTGTTTCTCAGGACTCATTTGGGACTGGAAAAGTTCCTTAAGGGAGTTGATGGTGGCAGGATCTCCTGAGCTGGATGCCCAGGGTGGTGCAGCTCAGCAGGACATCATCGGCACTCCTGGTGTGGAGGGTCTGCGGGGGCAAAGCTTGGAGCCAAGGGGAGGGGAGCAGAGGAAGGATGTAACTACTGCAAAAATTATCTCCATCCTGCTGCCAGCAGGATTATTTTGTGTGGTTGTGGCAGAGCACAGGGTGCTGGTGAGTGGAACTCGGCAGGCAGAGCGTGCGAGGAGCTCGCACTGCTGACATCCAGAGCGTAAGCCATGTGAAACAGGGAATGGGTGGGAACACCTGCCCTGGAGGGTGGGCCTGGAAATGGGTGGAGGGTGGGTTTGTTGGCAGCAGAAGGTACAGAAGTCGAGGCAGGCTGGAAGCGATGGGAAGCCGCGCAGTGTAAGTGCTGTGCAGGTTTACAAATCCCGCAGCGCCTGAGGAGCAAACAGCTAGCAGGGGAGAGGGGATGGGAAAAGATGTGTGAAATCAGAGCTCCCAAGTGAGGACAGATGGACCAGCCACAGGAAAAGGGAGGCGAGGAAGGTGGGGATGCCACAGAAGATGTGTCATTTGGAACATGCGCTTTGCAGCTACTTTTTCTGCAAAGCAGGAACTTTATTACTTATGTTTTCCTGTGGTTGCTGTCAGACCAGGGCATGTCGTGTTGCTAACGTGTATCCTCGGAGTGTGGTTGCATTAATTAAGAGTATAGAGTAAACAGGATCAAAAAGGAGGTGGTGGGGGGGGGGAATTCACTTTTGAGAAGCGCTCGAGCTTCGGTGTTTTCTGAGGTTTTGAGGAAGCACACGTGGTACCCCTGCCCACTGGAGGAAAGTTAGAACTATGTTAGAACTTCAAGATTCCTTCCAACCCAAGTCATTCTATGATTCTGTGATTCTATCAACTCTGTTGCTCATAACCTCCTTATAAATAAGTTGTTCGCCAGCTAGGCAAAGAAAGCCCAGCAGGCTTTTCACCTTGAACAAACCATATCTCAGGGGAGCCAAACCAGCTCTATTGACTCCTGTCAGCACACTTTGGGGAATCATTTGCTCTATAAAACCAGATCTTCAGATCTGTACAGCAGAAGGAAAAGGGAAAGCCCCCCAGGTTTTGAATGAAAATGAACAAAACTTCTACAGGTGAAGAGCTCCTATCAGTGACAATCTGCAGCATCTGAGCCTGAGCAGCTGGGGAAGGCACCTGAAATAATGAGTGAAGAGAAGGAAGGAGGGCCACTGTTGCAAGAAAAAACCCCTTGTGGACTCACTCACCTGCAAGCTGATTTTTTGGGGGCATGGAAAACATCCTTTTGTCTTTGTGGTGTTTTCACCAGGGAGGTTCATCTCACCCTTTGGGTGCCATGAGCCCCCCTCCTTGCTTTGCCAGGGTTTTGGTTGCTGACACTCATGCTCCTGTCCCTCACAGATGTACTAATCCCCAATGTCATCACACGATTTACTGTCTGGTTTGTGCCTGAAGCTGCCAGGATTCACCTCACCCCTGCCCTGCATCTGCCTGTGGTGGTCACTTTGAGCGTGTTGGGTTGGATACAGGGGTGAGGAGGCACTATGGGCAGAGGGTTTGCTAAAGGAGAAGGTCAGCATTGAATATTCTTCTGATTTGTGGTGATGATTTGGATCCAAATACCTGACATGCAGAAAAATTGCACTGTCCCTGAATATACAATGATTTTTTCCAATCCTCTTAAAACTATTGCATTTTAATTAGAGCATGTGTGTAAGTGCAGCAGCACTTTAGAGATGCTAAGGCTACTCAGGAGGTGCTTTACCAACAGCTGCTCTTATTTTCTTGAATCCACTACCATAAAGTTGTTGAGACTCAGAAAGCACCTTCAGCTGTAAAAACTGAGGGGCATTACTTGTAGATATGGCTTGTAGGGATATAGTTTAGTGATGACTTGACAGTGCTGGCTCAATGGTCAGACTCAATGACTTAAGAGAGCTTTTCCAACTTAAATGATTCAGTGACTCTATTCTCTCATCACAACGATTTTGGATGATGAAATAACCAGTTTCTACTATGAATCTGGTAAAGGTCTAGAATATATTCTCTAGAATATATTATAACTCTCTCACACCTAAGTAAGTAGCTTTACCTGTAGGCAAAACTACATGTGACTATAATGAATAACACAGAGAGATGATTAGGATGCCTGCTCATCCTAGCAGGAGGATTATTACTTGTCTCAGTAGATGTACAGGTGTTAGCCTCACACTTAATTACTCACCAATTTAGGTGTCTTGTCTTGACTTATGACCTTTCATTAATCTCCTTCACTGCTCTCAGGTGTGCACAGAATAAAAAGCCTCCACATTTAGCTCAACCCTGCTGAGGTGCCCTGGTTCAGGGTGTGCTGCTAGCAAAGGGTGGGGCTGCTCCAGAAAGCACAGGTGCCTTCCCTTGGACCTGACTGCAAGGAGGTGACTACCACAGGAGCTGGGCTTTCACATCTCTTGGATCAAGGAAGAAGGAAAGAAGAAAAAGCACACCATTTTTTAAGGCAAAAACAGGTACTGGGAGTGGGAAAACAATGCTGGGGCACTGTGGTGTAATGGCTTGCGATCTTTTTGTGTTTGAAAACTGAACAGTGAAACCTGAATTTCTTTTTCGTGTTGGAAAAGGTTTGGAGTGGTTGGTCTCGTGGATGTTTAGTGGTTGAGCCTTGGTCTTGCTGTTTGCTTTGGTTTCTTCAAACAAATCTCTTGAATATGCTCTTAAATAAAACAAGCAAATAAGGTTGTCTTAGAGGAGTTACTTGCATTTACTTGTGTGATTATATTAAGTGTGTGCTTAATTGTTCTGTTGATTGTAGCCAAAGTACACAGATAACTGCTCTGAGGAGTTTCTGTGAGCTGATATCTCTGCTTTCTGTGTGTTTGTGAGTGGGGACTAGTGGAGCTTAAAAGATGGAATCAAATAATTAGTGTAAAGTTGCTGTAAGTGTAGAACCTTTGCATGCAGTTAAGGTTGAAGATGTTACAAGTGGTTTTCCAAGCTATTTTCTAGAAAGAGAAGCAGCTTTCCTTCTGAAAGATGTCTGGTCCCCAAGCAGAGTAACAAGAAGGGTGTGGAAAGTACCTGTGCCTCGTTCACTTGAGGCTCATAAATGCAACGAGTCAGGTATTTTGCCTTTATATGCTGGGCTGCGAGCTAATGGAAACATGTCAAAAGCAGCTAAGCTGGAAAAATAAACCCTCTCTGATGGTTGCTCCTGAAAGCACAGGGAGCTGATCTGATGTGAGGCTGGAAGGGGATGCCCAGCTGTGTGTCTCCAGGACAGGGGAGGAAGAGCTGGTTTGTGCCTGTGGCCAAGGCTCAGGTTACCGAGCACCAGGGCAGCCAACGGTTTGAAAATGAGGAAGGGGTGTTGCAGGGCATGAAATCTCTTCTGGAAAGAAGGGTGTGTGTGTGTTGTGGTGAGAGCACAAGGAGGTCAGGCAAGAAAACTGTAAATACCTCTCCGACCGGGCTGTTTCCTTCCCTGTTCCCTCCCCAGCACTGGCCTCCCCTTTTATCCCCACCGAGAGGAGAAGTGAGAATTAAAACCTTGTGCATTTGGGGGTGTTGGGGGTGTTGCTGCACCTGCTTGAGTGTTGAACTGCAGGTGTTTGTGGCCACGTTGGTGCTACTGGCTTCTCAAGGAAGGGATGAAGGGCTGCAGCCCTTGAGCAGTGCCCAGGGTGGCTGCACAACATTTGGGGTGCTGGAGAAACTTTGGGTGCTGCAGAGATGCTTTTCAGGCCACAGCAGGGAGTGGAGTGCAACATCTTTGCATATGTTTGCTTGTTTGTAGCCCTCAGTTTATTGCTCTGCAATCCCCTTCCTCCCCCCAAAATGATAACCCATGGTTTATCAAACCTCATTTTCTCCAAGTGCCTCCACTGCCTTTCTAAGTTTAGTCTTCTCTCTTAATTGCGTGCCAAGATGGGGAAAGGGGGGGAGAAATTGGTTAATTGATTAGTAATTTAGTCTCTGGTGATATGCTTATTTAAGAAATCTGCCGGAGTTATATATGTCAAATGATTCACATGAAAACAACATCAAGTGAATCATATATAAAAATGACATAATTGCTATTAAACTTAGAAGCCATATGTGTGGCTGAGGAAATTACTGGCTTTAGCAACTCTTTTATATTTCTTCCCAAAGCCAGTTATACTCTTCTGAACAGAGAAAGCAACTTTATGTGCAGGAAAATAGGCCCTGTGAGTGTTATTTGGAGATCTGTTAATTCAAGGAAGTAGGTGCATATTCCAGCACTGCAGGAAAAAAATCAGAATTTGGAGTGTTGGGAAGCTGAGAAAAAGGGGTCTGTCGCTTTTTCTTTTCTCATCAGCAAGATTAAACGCCGGCTCTTGCAATATGCACCATCTGAGATTTTATTGCTCTCTGTTATTTTTAGTACTAGGAGGGAGATTAAATGAAATCCGGGATTATTTCAGACAGTGTTAAACTTTTTATTGCTCATTTCTGCCATCAGGCTCAGGCTGACCCAGTTGGGTCATTAGTGAAGGTGGGCTCTCCCCTCTGAGCACCCAGACAATTAATTCCTCCACCTCTATGTAGCCTTATAGGAAAGCAACAGCAAAAGTACACGTAGCTATTAATACAGCTACTCTTTTATTTGACATTACTCACTCCTCAGAAGTCTGTTGTGTGCTGAACTTCACATATGCAAACAGTATTCTACGTGTGGCTCACTATCCATGCAGCCTCTGTGGGATCACTGGCTTGTGTCGATTCTCTGAGTGTTTTGGAAGCTTATTTTTTATTTATCTCTATAAGACTGCTTGAAATAAACCTAAACTGATTTAATATTTTGCATTTCTTTATCAGGAGATTAAAAAGAAGTCTGATTCTTTTTTTTTTTTTTTTTGAGTCTGTATTTACTTTGAATCTTAACATAAAAAAAAAATTAGCTTGATGCAGCTGACTTGAAGCTTGTTACTGATGGTTTCTTCATTTTTATTCCTTTTTATAGGGTGGTGCCTTTTCCATTAGTCACAGCCCTCGACACGTTGATATATGCAGTAGGGAAGGCTTTAGGTGGTGGTGGTGATGAATAGCTGTTGGAGCACTCTCCTGCAGTTAATCTTGGGATGAAGGAGGAACTCTGGTCTTGCTTCTGCAGGTTTCAGAGGTCTCACTTGTCTTCGGGGTGGGTTTTGTAGGTTCACGAGCATGCCTGCCAGCTGGTGCTGGCACAGCTTTAGCTCAGGACATTAGCAAGTCCCCCTTGATGAAGAGGAGGGGTCAGTAGGCAGCTATTCAGCTCTGACAGGATGCCCGTGTCATCGGCACTGAGGGATGGAGCAGCTATTGTATCTTATGTGATGCGAAGAAACCCCCTAGTATTTTCTGTAATTAGTTGCTGATAAATCAACTTCTAGAAGGCATGCATTAGAGATTATCCTGGTGGCACATCACTGTAAGCTGTATCTGGTTATGTTTGGGAAAGCATTCCCTATATTTTGGGTGCTCAGAGTGTCCCATGGTTTGTGCACCCTGTGTGTGGTGCTCAGCAGTGAGCCTGGACACAACGTTGCTTATACTGCAAGTGTCTGGGCTATCCTAGCACAAACAAATTAGCCAAGAAAGCAGGGATCACACTGTCCTGAGCTGGTTTTTTCCCTGCTCCATGTCTGTCTAATCTTGCTGTGGAGTCACTGATGGAAGGGGAATGAGCTCGGACTGGAGTGGGCAGTGCAGTGAGTCTGCAATGGGAATAACGAGTTATTCTGTAAACACGCGGCGCTAACGAAGCCCTGTGCTCTGACTCAGATGTCCCCTTGTTTTCAGCCCCAGCATGGGAATCCCCAACCCTTCCCCTTGCCTGTGCCTGCCCCTTCTTTCCCCTCAGACCTTCAGCCTTTCGCCAAACAGGCTGGGAGCTCATTTCTGAGACTGTTATCTAGGGTAGGGTTGTCACTGAACTTGTCAGCAAACATAAAGGGCTTTTGTTTCAAAAAGTAAATGCAGCTGGTTTGCTTAATTATTCAAAGGAAAGGGACATCAGGCTAGGTAGGGAGCTGCAAAGCAGCTGATGTATCTAAAGAATAATCCAACTTGTAAACTTTGTAAATAGAAACACATCTGAATGGAGAATCGGTATCAGCGGTCATGAATTTTTTTTCTTTTCCTTGATTTTGGGAGCTCTTAGTCATTTTTGTCGGCATCCAGGTTCAGAGCTGAGTCATTCCTTCTGCTCTTCTTCCCCTGGTGACTTTTCCACGCTGTTTAATTTTTCCCAGTTAGACTGGAGCAAGACTGTGTTGACCACACCATGAGCAGTGAAAACACCGTGTGTGATTTCCTTGGGAAGCGCGGAACATCCTCTGCCTGTGTTTTTGCGATGTGTATCGATATCGCGCGGACAGTCTGGCCCTGTAGGGAAGCAAACCAGGATAAGTGTGTGTGGGGGGGGAGGCAGAGGCCATTAGTATCTCTGGATTTACCCCTAGCTCTGGCTAAATAGGAAATAATGAACAAACACATTGCAATCTTTGCTCTGCTGCTCAGTTTAGCAGTGCAGAAGGTTGAAGAGGGGCTGAAGGAACCTTCGTCGGAAGCTTTTCCTGCGCACTTTGTGTTTTCACCTTGTTTGGTATTGTGTCAGCATGGGATGGTATGAGAGAGACACAGTAAAATGAATTTCAGAGGAGGAAAGGGGAGCCCATATAATGAAGAGTTCAACTGAAATAAGTGTGTGTGTGTGTGTGGGGGGGGAAATTACTTCTTTGCATGCCAGATTTCTTGCCACTTTCAAGCTAATCCTTTCAGTTCACTTCAATACAGTCACTGAAGTAGCTTAGAAAAAGAGAGAAAAAGATCTTTGATATGCTAGATCAACCAAAGTTTAAAAAAATCTCTCTTTGTATATGCCATTTATAATGCAAATCTCAAGTTGGCGTTTTAGGCTCACTTACTGCTGTTACTGAAGTACCTTGGAATACAAAGGTTGAAAATGGAGGGAGATCCCAAATGACAGAGGGCCTTTAATAGTTCAATAAGAAATTAAAAAAAAATTTACATTTTCTCATTTCTGTAAATACCTTCCACCTCTGTAGTGTGTGAGACACAGGGAAAAAGAGAATATTACTGTACAGAGGCTGTCTGTTATTGGTCTGAGTCTTTTGGGAATTTGAATTCAGCTTTCCTAGTGTGCCCCCAGAAAGGATTTGATCCTGGCTGGAGTATCCTGTGGCTTTCCTCCTACCAGGGAGAAAGTGTTTACTCTGTTTGCTTAGTCAGTGAGCAATTGGTTAAGTTTTCTTTTGGAAAGAAGCCTAATTTCTGAGAGTCGCCTTCCCAAATATATAACCTGATTTCTTTCCCTTGTGTTCCCAACATTTAAGCACTGATTAAATGTCACCAAAGATAATAGGAGAAATGCTCATGACGGCCAGGCTATTTTAAAATAGCATGGGCATGCTTAAAGCAATAAGTAATTTTGCCTCTGCTACATAGTGTGTTTAATGCATATTTAAATTAATCTGCAGACAACTTTGAGCAGGCTGGATCTGGAAATGAGTTATCTTTCTAATTGGGGATATTTTGGGATTTGCCCTGCTGAATTTCACACAGCTGCTCTGTGGAAGGTGACTGTGAAATGGGCTGACTGTGGGCTCCTGTCCCACCCGTGCTCTGCAGTGGGAGTGGGGATGTTGAGGTTGTCCTGTCTGCATTTTGAATCCTGGTATCTTGGTGTTCTAAGGGAAGCAGGGTAACTCACTCGTCTGCACTTCACAACCCAGCTTCATGCACTGCTCCCAAGCCTTCTTTTCTCTTGCTGAAGCATATTAAGGGCAGAGGTAGGTTTCTTTAGGGTAGTTTACAGCATGGTTTGCTGGGAATCATCTTCTCACCACAGACCTACCAGTGCAAGGCTTTGATTTAAGGAATTGGCCAAGCACTTGCAATTTCCCCAAATACTGTGGCATTTAGAGTTACTTTAAAGCCATTTTTGGCTACTGCTGCTCTGTGGAGCACCTGCCTGCTGATACCTGTGCCGTGTGGAAATCGTAGGTTTGTGATACACTCAACAGCTCAGTTAGTGCAGAGGTTGTCCTGTTCTGTTAACTAGTTCTAAGTATCACTATACCACATCTTTGTGAGTAAAGAAATGTGGTTGAGAAGTATGTAAAATGGACCTTGATGCAAGAATTAATTTTCATTTCCACCCTCTGCTTGGTGCCAATGTCCCCTTGTCTCCACTGAAAAACCACTATGTCCTCAGAGTCGAAACACAGTTCAGGGGAGCACCAAAAAAACCCATATTTTCTGGGAGTCAGAGCATCAAAATCATGTGTGTGTTAGTTTATTTCCCCCCACCATAGCGTTTTGTGTTTTTGTTTTTTTTTTTTTTAACTGCAAATACCACTTAAATCATGACTACAGCGTGTGACACACTGTATTCTCTGAAAGTGCTAGTCTGATTTTGAGGGGTTTGGAAATGTTTTGTTGAATCTGGGGAATGGTGGGTGGAGAAAAAAAAAATGAGTCCTCTAACTAAGCTGTTACTGATTATCTAAGTGCAATGTACAGATTAAGGGTCTGATCTAAAGACCACTGGGGTCAATTGACTGAAGTGGACTTTGAATCAAGTCTTATGAGAGTTCAGCAAATGCTGTAGCGGAGGGTGATGGAGAGGAGCACAGCACACTTTCCTCTCCAGTAAGCCTGAAATACTCCCTCTGAAATTCTATAGCAGAGTTGGTTTTCTGGCTTGCATTGAAAAGCCCTAAAATGATTGCACAAGGTTTTTAATATGTAATGTGAGAAATATTCAGCTGGGAGCACAGATTATTGGTAGCATCTCAAGAATGTGATTTTCCAGGTGTAGGAACTGGCATTTCAGAGTTCCTTTCTTTTTGGACAAAAGGGTGTTTCATCAAACTTTCTGCTTTTGAGAATTCTATGATCTAAGTCCTTTAGATTACATGTTTTCCCACACGGCAGTGATTCTATTGCCTATTTCAGGCTGCTATGGAAAAACTTGAGGGGAAAAATATAAATAAAATATGCCCAAGCACACAAGTCAATGATCTGTGTGTTAAGCCTATTGGCACATACAGGACAATTTTATTGCATGACCTACTGGTTAAAAACATCAAAAATATAAGTCAAGTCATTTGAAGAACTGCTGTTTAGTGAGTTAGAATGAATGAAGTCTTTATTGAGTACATGCTTCCAGATTCATCACTGGTTCTGTTCTAGTCATGCCCTATCCTAGTCTTAACTGCCCCAGGCAGTCTTTCTGAGGCCACTTGACCTGCCAGTCATATTTCAGAAACTACTGATACGGTTCCTGATTTAGTTTAGATTCCAAACAGGCTGGCTGCTGGATTACAGACTAATGACCCATCAGATGCTAAAGGCAAAGGCTTAAAGTGCTCTAGTGAATTAAGCCTCGACATTGTCTGAAGGGAAGAATTTATTATGTCATTAAACTTGATTCAATAAGTTTCATTTCTTTAGATGCATTGCACTAAGCAAGAAGTAAGGAATTAATGGGAGCGAGAGATACCGTTTTGATTCTCTTCAGGTAAAGCACTGATATTCAAGGATAACATCAAGGGATGCCATTTCATAGAATTTTGGCTGCATTGCTAAAAACAATAGGTTGAGAAAACTCTGCATAGCTGATTAACCAACCATGGACTCCTCAAACGAGGTTGACTTGAATATATGCTTCAGTTGGTAAATACATAGGAAAGTGAGGCTTGCCTGATTTGATGAGACCCTTGGTGAGGTTGCAGGGGCTTTCCATCAAATATCAAAGCCTCAGTGGTGTAAAGATATTAGTAGTAAGTTATAGATGGCACTGGGATTTAATGCAAAACTTAATATGAGCACATAATGTGATGAGTCAAACGGGGATTGCAGCTTGGCTCTCAGAAGACTATAATAGTGATCTGAAGGAAAAAGCCTGCATAATGCAAAGATCACTTTAAAACATAAAAAAAAAAAAAAAAAAAAAAACAAATTAAAAAAATAAACATTTGGTGTTTTATCTATCTGCATATGTCTCCTAGTTGTGTTACAGCAACAGAAAAAAGTGTTTATAAATAATAACAAAGATTCTTCAGGAAAATGTTAGGATTTCTGCCTGTAGCTTTTGTCACTCATCTCTCTCAGTATCTGGTGGAATTCTTTTGAGATCTTTAAGATGGTTTTATGTTGTAGAAGTGGTCAGGTAATCAGGAGAGAAGTAAAACCCTAGAAATGCTGGCTTTGCTGACATTCTTTTATATCAGACAGTAAAATTGTAAGAGAGTGTATTTTTGAGTTTTAAAATCAATTTAAATGTGGTTAGATTATAATTTTAATAAATTATGGACTTTATTACAAATGTTAAGTTGCAGTGAGACACTGTGAACCATATATATTTACATGACAGCAGGTCTGGGATTAGGATTTTTTTTTATTAGATGATTTTAATCACTTTAATACAATTCATAATCAAAGGGAGTATTTAATATTCTAGTCTTAAAATTAAAATTGACCTAATGGGCTGATTGTCTCTTCCTTTAACAGAGACTGTTCTTTCCCTAAAATGCAATAGCTTTTCCTTGGGAGTTAAAGAAGTGGTAAAGGTCACTCTGATTTATGTTCATACACAGCTCTACTTCTTTCTTTTCTCTAACACACTAGAAAGGCAAAATTCACTGCTGTGTTAAAACTACTTTCTGCTGTGATCTGAATGATTAAATCCTGCAGATGTGTGTGAGTGTGTTTATAGGCACACACTTATGAATTCATATTTATCTTTAGGCTTCTAATGAAAAACATATATAATTCAACTGACCACTGCAAGATCCTAATCTATTGATGGGCTTCTGAAGAACTAAGGCTTGGAAATTCATACAGCTCCAGGAGATTCAGCAGAACATCCAAAGTGTTTTCCACCTTCCCCTGCTGTTAGAACACTCCTAATTAGTGTGATAGTAGTAGGTAGGTGGGCCATAAGTTGTCTCAGGCCAGTATGATACTCAGCTTTATCTGGTCTTAGGTGGGTTTTGGTTTTGTGCTGTGTTTCTGTGTTGCGTGTTTTGAACAAGGAGTTCTGCTAGGAACCAAGAAAAAGGATATGTTTAGGACGTACCAGCCTAGTGTGCATCAGCACAAAGACTTTCAGTTTGGCACCGCAACGAGCACTTCAACAGCCTAAAGTTTGCAAAAAAACCTTCCCAACGACTTTATTTAGTGTTTGTAAGACAAATGTTGGAGTCTTGGAAGTTGCTGTGTAGTGGAGTGGTGCTGGAATCAGCTTTTCTACCATCCTTTGTCGTGACATTTTTGTCAAAGGCCCAAAGTGATGTCACCTGCAGTGCTCTGCGTGGGCATCCTCAGCCTTGGTCGTCCTGTCCTTCTCTACTGAAAATGTCAGGAAGCTCTGAACTGGCAGTATGAAAATTAAACAGATTTGAGTATTGTGCTAAAAAGGCAAAATATGCCGGTTAAATACGAAAGGGTGTATATTTATCTTCAGGCATCATCTGTGGCATCTTGTACTTGTTGCAAGTAAATGTTACCCCCAGCTGGTGCAGCAGGACCCTGCTTCTCAGCATACTCTCCCCATTCTGCTGCTCCTGCCCCAGTATGGGTAAAAACAGCTTGCTGGAGGTTGAATCAGGGAAATTTGAAATTTATGGGACCTCCCAGATACCCAACGTGTGTCTCTTTGTAAGCAGCCAACACACAGTTCCTCCCAGGAAGGAGGGGAGGAGAGGGGTGAGGAATGAAAGAGGGGAATGTGGAGCCACAGGTGGCCTCAGCATGTGCCCCTTCTCCTTTTGTGAGTCAAAACTCTTGAACCGTCTTATAGCTGGTTTGGGGAAGGCCATAAAAGCATTAGAAACCGTCCCTCACAACCCCAGAAACCCCCCACCTATTTGAAAACATCCAGTATTTCCCTGTTTGGCATCGATTCTGGGTATAAAAATGGGGAGCTCAAGCCAAGGAGATCAAACTCCACCTGTGATGGGTGGCTCCACGTAGCCTCGACACAACCTCCATCAGATTTCCGTAACTGCGGAGCAGGGATAATGTTTAACCAGCCCGTAGTGGTGTTAAGTGACTATTCCTTCTATAGTACCATGTTTTATTATCAATCCCATGTCTGTTCCTTGCTGGTTTGGACAATGAGTGCTTGCCTGCTGTATTGTGTGGCCAAGTAAGTGTTGTCAGGCGGCTTCCTCTGCGTGGCAGAGGTGTGGGGCAGAGCTGGAAGCTGGGGTAGTAGAGTATTAGGAAACAAGAGATGCAGAAAGAGTTGTTTTCCACCAGTTTTTGGCTGCACATGTACCTTTACTAAGCTTTTCTGGGGAGCAGTTGCAATCTGAGGCTGGTGGGAAAGTGAGAACCCAAAACCTATCTTTACCCACGTGGGTGGAGTAAGAGGGCAGGGCAACATTGCTTGAAGGCCACCTTAAACTCTTCTTCCTCTCTTCAAAACCTTTCCCATTCCAAACTGGACTAAGAAATTTTTTTTTTTTTTATCCCAGACTTGAAATTTTTCCTGGCATTACAAATATTCATTTATCAGCTTTGACTGCTAAGCATGTGTCCTGCAAAAGAAATGAGCTGAAAGGGAAGGACAAAATGTCTTTCTAGTTTGCTACTGTCATCATTACGTAGATCAGACTCTGTTGTGCTATAAAAACACAGAGTATAAAGATTTCTGCTAATGAATATGAATTTGACTTCCATGTGCAAGTTGTGTTGTTCTTCATGGTATTTCTTCTGCCTGTTCAGAAGTTCCTATTCCAAAAACATCTTCAGGTTTGGAGTGCTTTGGAAATGTTAGCTCGCAGGAAAAGAGGTGGGATTTAAGCAAACCTCCCATTTTACAGAAGGTGAAATTGAGGTATGAGTAGTCACAACTGGCCATTTTTTTTTTTTTTTAATATTTTCTCTTAACAAAAAATGTGTATTTTTGAAAATAGAATTTGTATTCTGTTTGTATGGGAGAAACTACAGATTGCCTTGGCCTCCTGTTTTGAATAGGTTTTCCCCTTTTTTGTGTGCAACTAATCCATATGTGTTGCTTAAGGTATAATTTAGTTATATATGACTTATGTGTATGTGCAGTTGGCACTTGTTTAGTAAAGTGTGTATGTAGTACTCATTATGGTTCATTGCAGTACCTATCTCTTGTTTCTGATTTTTTTTTTTTTAATGTCCTGATATACCTAATTAATGCTTATGTAACTTTACAAACCTGGACAGTCATTTTAAAGGAAAAGATGGGGGGAACTCTAGTGTATAGGATCATCATCAGACCTTAGCACTGGGAAGGAAGCTAACCACAAAGACAACAAGCTGAAATGACAAAATGTGTTGTTCTACTTTTTTTTTTTTTTTTTTTTTTTTAAAGGATGACTTCAGTTTCAAAAAGGGAGTTTCAGTTACCTATTCCATAATGCTCCACTTGGTCCCAGGTATTTCAGGTAGATTAATAGCCTGATGTAGCGTGCCCAGTGTGAAATCAGTGATGCGATAGTGTTACCTTGGGTGCCATAGGTACAAGGTACAAACTTCATATTCCTGTTTTCCCCCTGCTTGCATTCCATCGCCCACCTTTTGGTAAATTTTAAACACACGTTGCAGTTTGAGCAAGGCTGTTACTGGGTTTGCTTGAAAAGTTAGTGCAAACCAGTTACTGAAAGGGGGAACAGATCGTTATTTTGAAGACTAGATTGAGGCATCAAGGAGCTCTTGACTGTTCCAAGCATTTTGCTTCTGATTTGTTTTTTGTAAAATATCCATTAATCAGACACAAAGGTGAAGTATGACATGTATTCTGTTTATCTAGCCATTGACCTTAAATAGTTTTGCCACTCCTGTTGTCTCTGTTTGCTTCTTGGCCCATGTCTTCCCACAGAAGCAATGCAAAAATGTATCCGTGGCTGACTGATGGATAACCTTAAAAGGGTGTTTATGCTCACAGAAAAGGAATGTCTAGAAATTTCTAGACATGTCTTTCCAATCACAGACTGGCTTGGTGTCCACAATATAGATGTAAGAAGATATGAAATTTGAATCCAAAAGAGTGTTTGGACCTGAGTCTGCATGGTAGGGGCTGTTGTTGTCTGAGGGTGTTGCGAACCCTGGCAGATGGTAAGGGTGGCTTCTCCTTGCAGAGGAAATAAGGAATGGAGAGACTGTCACATTTGTATATGGATTTTGGTAGATAAGTGGTTTCATAATTTAGGTTGGCAACCAAAACACTTGCATAAGATCTGGCCCTCAGAAGGATTTGAGTGACTTTAGCTGGCACATCAGATTGCAAACAGTGTGGTCAGTTTTTCTGATCCTGGGCTGGCCAGCTAACTTTCCCTGGCTGTTCTTTTCCTCTCCCCCCTTGCCCCTTTGGGCAGCAACTCAACACTGGAAATCACTTTAGAAAGTAACACTCATAGAAGGATATTTCCATTTAAGTTCATGAGATCAAATGCTGGTTTTGATTACAAAAGAGTAAACCTATTGCCCTCCACGGGGTTGTGTTGATGTAATACAGCCATAAAAGAGCACAATTTGTTTAGCCTAGCAACAATGAAGACTAAGAGGGGTCATGATTGCTCTGTGGTTTAAAAAAAAAAAAAAAAAAGGGATGTAAACACCAAGAAGGGTTGAGTGGTCTCAGTTAAATGACAATATTGGCATGAGAACAAAAGAATATTCAAGAGCCATAAATAAAATCAGACACAGATTAGGAGTCCTCAAATTATCTAAGGAGTGAAGTTCTGGAAAAAACTTCCCACAGAAGTTACGGGGTTAACAGACTTTACCATTTTTAGCTAAGTAGTTTATGAAGATCATTATATGATGAGCTTTCCTGGGATAGCAAGGGACAGAGCTCTGTAACCCTGAACTGAAAAATATTTCCTGCCTTTCTATAAAAAAAAATTTAGCCAATGGGGCCTGCAATGCTTCCACTTCAGAAGAAGTGAACCCTTTTTGCTGAGTATGACTGAGAATGTCCAAGCTGAATTTCCAAAATAAGATGGTGGATTTGCTTTCTTCAAACTCTGCCATCCTCCTTGGGTATAGGTATGCTGTGGGGTATCTGATGAACTGAAATAATTTGAGCCTTGCCCCTTTCTCTTGAGAGGCAGCTGGGTTATCCTGCTGTCTCCCTCTGGCAGGGTTTCCAAGCCCTGGCTGAGGCCAGGAAGCCCACTGCTCCATTCGTGTGGTGTTGGTGACCCCCAGGTTCCCGCTGTTTCACCCCATGACGGTGAGGTTCTTCCATGTGGGGCTGGGGCACCGTGTCCACACACGTGCCCTGCTGGGGACCTGGGAATAAATTACAGACAGTTTCAACTTTAAATTTCCTTGCTCTCTTGGGGGTGAAATATAATCCTTGCCCTCGCTCTAACACATCCTTTGTGGTTTAATTTAAATGGTGATTTTTACGGTGACATGCGATGTTCATCTGCTAACCTTTTACCCAATATGTTCAATTTAAAGAAGCATCAAATCTCGGAGCGCGCCTCTATCTACAGACACAGAAGCGTAGTATAAGGTGGTTTACCTACTTAGGTTGGTACCTAAGAGCTTGTAAACAAATTCATAAATTTGTCATGATGATTATAGTGTTGGCAAACACAATGGTTGATCATGTTATAAATGTTTATCAACACCCGCACTCACCCACCTGCTAAGAGGTGCTACGCTTTAATGAAATTGTTTGAATATCAAGGCTGGTTGCTAAGATACAATGTTCTTGTTACCAGGGATGTGATGCTTACAGATTTCTGTTATCAAATAATGATTAGAGATGTGCTAACCTCAAGGTGCTCGGTGCAGTGAAAGGCTTACTGAGCCACAAATTAGTAAACTGTCTGCCTGAGCAGACACTTACAGAAGGAGCACATGTGCATCAAACTTACCGAGCTGACATTTTTAAAGAAGACAAGATCTGGCAGTGTAAATGTTCCTATAGATGATGAAAGACTGTCATAGGAAATGTTTACATGATCTGTTGCCTAGCACAATGTCTTCGTGCCATTCCCTCCCCCTCCACCCCGACGTAGAACGGTGTTGAAATCACCAAGTCAAATAACTGCTTTCTTCTTGCTTACTAAAATGTCTCCCGGCACTCACCTCTTGAAATTACAAATTCGAGAGTGCTGACTTCTATTTTCTAAGGGCCACACAAAGATGGAAACAAAGATGTGTAACAGAATGGCCAGCACGTGGGTCTGGGGCACGAAAGATGCCATTTTTGGGGACTGCAGTGGATTCCAGGTTGAAAGTTTAGTTGCTGTTAAAACCACAGCTAGATGTTAAAGAAGACGAACATCAAATATTGATGGTGTTTTCTTTTTAATGTAGGTGCTCCAAGCACTCTGATTTGCTAATGCACTTTGTAATAAGGTATAAATATTGTACTTCATTTTATTCTTTTTACCAAGTGCTTTTCAGTGTTATTAACCATCAAAGAAAATAATGAACAGCACAATATAGGTGATCAAAAGGATTTTGCTCACACTGCTGCAGTGCTAAGTAACCTTTAAGTGTAATTGTTGATCTCATTATTGAATTAGGGTTCAAGGTGTGTTTACAGTTCTTTCATTAGCATGATTTTGAGTTTAAAGCCAGTTCATCTGAACTAATGTCAGTTGTAAACAGGGTTCATGCTTGCCCGTGAGACTCCATATTTTTACATCACCTGGAATTGTTTGTTTCAGTGTAAAGGGATATTATTCTCCTGCTCCTGTAAGCATCCTTCTGTAGCTACTCACAAGACACTCCTATTGCTGTAACTACAAATCTGTTGGCAATTAAATCCAACTCAGTGCTGTTCTAGCAGACAGGTAGACAACTTTAAAATTATAGTATTGCAAAAAAAAAAAAAATCAGTAACTTCCTATGGTTATAATTCATTATATTAAGCTTTACCCTTTGGATGTAAAATTCATACATTATAAAATGATACAAGACTACATCCTACAACAGGCTCTTAACATAACCCATGTTCTACCTACGCTGTGTGGGCTGTTCAGACAAATAATCGCCTTCAGCAGATGCCTTTGTCATAATGAGTGTGATAGTTTTAATATTTATGGAAGAACTGCTGATTTTCAATGCCTGCTTTAAAACCCCAAGAATAATTTTGCCAGCTCCAAGGGCTGAGTGTGGATGAAACGTTGTGCAGAGTGAATGGGATATATAAAACTTGTATGCAATTCCAAATGATGGGAGCGGGTTTCCTGCAGGAGATAACCATAGTGCAGGGTATCCCTCCTCATGCCTGCCCAGTTTTATCCAGGGAGCAGCAGAGGGGCTGGTAAGAGAGGCTGATCATCCTCAGTTAGGTAGAGTTGATGAAGTGTTACAGAATTATTAAGCTGAGGCAGGAGAGCTCGAAATCTGGCCTCTATGGGAATGGATTTGCACCGTGGCTTGAGTTCACCTCCTGGGACAGCTGATCCCTTTTGCTTGCTCTCCCACCTGTTCCTCTGCCTCTTCAAGCTGGTTTTCACTGAGATTTGGACCTGCATTGAATTTTATGGCTCTGCTATAATATTTCTGACATTTTGCCTTTTGGTGTAGTATATATTAGCTAAAAATATGTAAAATATCCTCTAAAACTGAGTCATGAAACTTTCCTTCCTTTCACCACCAGTGATCAGCAAAGTGGGGCTGTAGCTGTGGCCACCACAGAAGTGGACATGTACTGAAATGCCTTGAAATAACACCAAAACACAGATGCTCACCTGGCTCTTTATGAAAATATAAACACTTTGCTGCAGCTGTCTGTGAGGTGGGAGAAAAGCTGGTGCTTTTTTTCTGCTTTTTTTTTTCCTTAGGTTTGTTGTAATGAGTGATTTACATCACTTTAGATTATGTTGGGATATACTGTGTCAGGTGGCATGACCTGATATAACCCAACTTAATGCAACACACATGTTTAGATTATATTACATGTGAAGAAAAATTCCCTGAGAAGCTCTCAGGAGCAGGTGATTCCTGCAAATGGAAAATATTTGCACAGTGATATTTTATACGAGTCAGAATTGAAAGGTGTGTAATGCTTCAGCGTGGATTTAGGAGCCTTAGCCCCCTTGACTTTGCTGGGACTAAAACTTTTATAAGCCACTGCTCCCTTTGGAAATATGATTTAACAGCTGATGTTGAGTTGGAAACTTTGCAAGGTCTTGCTTTTGTTACAGCTGGTGGAGTTGTAGTTGTGTAAGAGGGGCTGCAAGTGAGATCTCAGTCAATTGACTCGGAGATAGCAATAAACCAGGATGCAAGGAATTCACGTGAGCAAGTCCAGATTATTATTTTCCTTTAAAAATCTTGCGTGCTTGATCACTTCCCCTTTTGGAAATCAACTTGATAGGAATGTGGGCCGAAGTGCAAGGCTTACATTTCACTCCAACATGACTATGTTGAGGTACCCAGCTCTAAATTTGGAGGCTCATATGGATTTTTTAAATTTTTTTTCCTTTTTTTATTTGGTTTCAGAAATAGGAGCCTAAATTTAGGTTGCAAAGTTCATTTGAGAGTCTAAATATAAATGTTCTGCTTTTCAAAAGTGCTGAGCACCCTGCAGCTCCCACAGACTCCATTGAGACTTTGCCTCAGTGTAGGATGCTGCTCCCAAATACACCCCGTCCCGGGGGGAGGCTTCTGTGTATGTCTCATGTGTTTGTACAGCACAAAATCTTGCAGTGCCTGATATTCAGAAAATGCCTATGTGACCTTAATTGTTTACATATGTAGTGGCCTTCTGGTGTGTATACATTATGATATGGTTTGATCATGTACTTCGCCGTCCTCCATGGGGTAAATGTTTGGAAGTGTGATGTGAGGGAGGCAGGGGTTACAGAAAGACAGATGTTTCTGTGAAGAGGACAGAGAAAAAAAAAGTCTGTGGTTTGAGAAGCCAAACATCAGCACCCTGAGCTTTTTCATGTGGGCTCTGCTGTGGACAGGCTGTTTTCTACGGGAGTTTAAAACCAAAGCACATCACGCTTCCCTTGGGTGGTTTTTACCTGCAGCCTGGTTGCTCTTGCATTTATGCTGGGGAGGCTCCTGCCTCTGGGGAAGCTCTACCCAAAGCTCTACCCATTCTTTCCAGTTCCCAGTTTTTCACCTGGCCTGGATCAGGTTTTCTTCTCCTACTTTCATCCTGTTTTAGCAGTCTCTGATTTTCTCCTCTAACCAGATTTCCCTGAACCCTCCTTCTGTTTCATTTCTGACTGAAAAGCATTGACAGTTTGAATTTGGGTTTGCTCTGGGTACCCAGCCCTGAAACCAGGATCAGCATTTGCAGGTGATAAATTCTTTTACTCCTGTAGTCCTAAGCTCAGTACAAAACTTTCCTGTGCTGTGTAGATGGCTTTAGAAAACTCTGAGAAAGGATAGGTTTGGTTTGTGAGGAAAATAAATTTCAACATTTAGAAAATAAAAGAAAATTTAAAAGTATCTCAAACTTTTTGTAAATAAAACTAACCTGGATGAAATCAAATCGGTGATACTGGACAAGAGCTCTACCCCTGCTTCCACTGAATCTTAAGCTCCTACTTGGAATAGTGGTAGGATCTTTGGCAGGAATAAGCCTTGCTGTTATTCTGGGCAAGGCAATGCATTTCCTCTCCCCAGCCCTCATCAAAGAAATGCCTCAACTTTTTTTGAGCTGAAGTGTTTCCAAAGCATCTGTCTCTCAAACAGATACCTGGCATAGCACCGCCAGCTCAGAGAGTTAAAACTGGCTAGACAAAAAGTGACTGAAACGGGTGTCTATTAGTAAGAGGAGGTTTCAGGCAAATGATTATACGTGTTGCTGCCACTGCCAATAATGTCAATATCTATTTTTGTGTTGTGTACGAACCTTTAAACAGGATCACCCTCGTTACAACACATCATCAAGGGCTACTCCACTCTGAGCATATGGCAGGGCTGTAACTGGGAGAAGTGGGTAGGAGCTGGTGAATGCTGACAGCTGAGAACAGACCACTGCCACTACCCTGAGTGTGTTTGCAGTTGGGGTGCAGAGGCAGCAAGTTACCTGCTTTGAAGGCTCCAGCTTCTCCAGAAAAGATGGGAGCAGATGTCAGGAGCCTGGAATTTGGATCTGATAAGGAACTTGGATCAAAATATCAAACAAAAATATTTTAGGGAAAGTTTCTGGGAGGAAGTGAGCTATATGGGGAGCATGGCTTGCCAGGCTTTTTAAAAATAAAACGTTCTCACTCTGTGTTTAGCTCTCCCACAGTTTGAAACACTTGCGGTGATCGAGCCTAGCAGCCCTTGTCAGTCTACAGTACATCATCCCCCTTCGGTTGGCTGGGAACATCTCTCCTGTAAGGGCAAAATAAAGCTGCTCATTTTGCACACATGCTTTTAAAACTATAGGCAAGGAATACCTAAATATAAAACAAGGGCACCTTGGGCTGAATGCTTCCTGGCTGGGGCTGTTATCGCCCTTTCCCCTTGCAGTCACACAGCTGCTTCTCCTGCCTTTCCTTACATGCACCTGTAGCTCGCTGACAATCACAGGGTGGCTTGTGTTGGAAAGGGACCTGAAAAATCATTTAGTTCCAATGCCCTGCCGTGGGCAGGGACAGGGAGAATGTGTTTGATCGTGTCTGTGAGCCTCTCAGGTTCGTACTTCTGTTACACACCACTCAGTCCACGCTCAGGAGCGTTTCCCTGCAATTAAATACCAAACCACAACACCGTATCTACAGGGGCAGCAGGGATCTCTGGTGCATGGGTGGAGGAGAAAGGGGCCTTCTGGTGCCTTTACAGACCAGTGCATTTAGCCTTAGTCCTTTGTTCACAGGGGGGATACAAGATTTGGGGGGTCAGTGAGCACTCTCAGTATCTTCTGTGTATTTTACTTGGAGAGTTATATAAGCAAATAGCCCTGTGGAAATTGTGGTAGTGTGCCCAGGAGAGACATCTTTTTTTTTTTTCCTTTTTAAAATTGCTGTTCATATGATACCTAAAAATATCTAACATGGACTAGCTTTCTGCACTGTTCTTTTTGTTGGCACTTTCAAAAAAGTGAAATGAATTGATTAAAAATAAACTTATTAGTAACTGGCTAAACTGAGCACCGGGCAGGGTTTTCTGGTATTTTTTGACTTAATATTGCCTGGGTTGGGAAGACAGGATGCTTTTCAAGGCATAGATTATGAAAGAGAAGGAGATTAGCAGACCTTCATTGAAGAACCATGAGTTATGTTAATCCACTAGGCTTTTTATGGTAATTACAAACTAAATCAAATGACACAACTGTTGAAATGTGCTGTTGAATTTTTTGCCAATTAACAATCAGAAACAGTAATGTTGATGTTCCTATGATAAGTCATAACATGTCAGTTTGCAAAAGCATGCAAAGTAAGTTTGCTGTTTCATGGCAGGCTTTTTGGGTACTTTTGTTGCTTGGTAATGAATTGTAATACAGCAGGATCCTGTTTATCATAAAGAGGTAACAACACTTCACTTGGTGGGCTGGGAGCCTTCTCAGGGTTGAAAAGAGCACTATTTTCATTATGAATGTGTTGTTCAGTTTGTGAAAACATTATAGAAAGGTTAATCCATCAAAATAAAATACAAAATCCACCTAGCTGATGTCCCTTCCACCCCTTTGCATGCCAATATTTGAACGCCTCATCCCAAACTAAGATGCAGTTTATCGACAGAGGTGATTTCACTCTTTATAAAACCACAACACCCAATAATCTCAGCCAACAACCCCCACAAAATATATATTTTTTTTTTTTTTAGGAGAGTGTTTTATAGGGAAACAACTGAGTTGGAATGAGCATATTGCAGAGCATTGTTTTGTGTACTAATTATCTACATCAATGGATGCGCAGGGCGGCTCGGAGCGCTGTACCTGCTGTGCTGAACAAACTCGCTCGTAGTCATGGAGTATATGCTTCCTGTGGGCACCTGCCTGTTCTGTGCATCGCATCACATTGAGTTATGTCACGTTATGTCACATCACAGATGAGATGTGACCCAGTGTAACCTGACACAGTGCAGCGCCGGCACTGCAGTGGATCAAAACTCGGCAAACCCCGGCAGTTGTGTTTGTCAAGGGCAGTGAAATACAGGCTGGCTGCCCGTGGACCTGCAGGTACTCTGATTTACCCCTTAGCCTGGCTATTTGTGGGTAGTTTGGCATATCTCTCTGGGATATAAATACAAGAATTTCTCTGCTTGTGTTTATTTATGATACTTGTCGTTCGGGAAACAATAATCTTCCTACTTCTTAATCTAAATTGAACCATGGTGAGCACACCAATAAAACACGTCACAGCAAACAAAGGAAATTCTCCCTGTATTAATAATAAACTCTTTAAGATTTATCAGTCTCTCCCTCTTTCTTCCCTTTGTGCCATGCAGTCTGTAGCAACTGCTGCATTTATAGATGTCTGATAAAATTTTAATAGAAGAACCCATTACCTTTGAATCTGGAGTAAAGACTTATATCAAAACCAGGAGTGTTAAACCTGAGCTACATATAACTTGTTAACTGAGAGTAGCAGCCCATGAGCTGTTGGATTTTCTTTATTTTGCTATAGCCAAGGGTGACAGTGAATACTGTAGCAGGTGAGATGTCATAAAACAAGAGAGAATCTACTGAGCACTGGAATTTTGGTTGGACTCAATTTTGGAGGTCTTTTCCAACCTTAATAATTCAGTGTGGAGGCTGTATGAGACCCACCATCGACGATAACTCCATGAAACTCTGAATTCAGAGTTTACTTCCTCAGTTGTGGAGGGCACTGAAGTCTAAACAACACTGCTGTTCTTGACAGAGATGGGGTTTGCCATTCATTAAGATGAGCTTTGAACCAAGATCTCGATACAGCGTTTAACAGCCAAATCCAGAATGTCTTGGGGGGGAAAAAAATATTGCTACCTTGCACTTCATGGGGGCTTTTTGGGAGCTGTTGGCTCTCCAGCATCTGACTCTGGCTTCTGGATGATCTGCTCACACCTGGTATTTAGTGCTGCATAACTGTCTTGTTATGGAGGACTTCAATTTCTGTGCAAATGTTGAAATACATTTTCACTTTTTAAATTTTATTTTATATACTTAGTGGTATTTCTGGTAATCTTTTTCCCCTAACACTTAAATCTTTAGCAGAATTTTTTTAACGCTTCTGACACATTACCAAATGAAAATTGATTTATTTTAAATGCACACACATACACATATATATATATATGTCATAAAATAGGACTTTTCCAGTGTCATTTAGAGAAGAATCGCTTTTTCCATAGAGGAAGGAGGAGAAGCTGCAGTTCAGAACAGTTCTTAGCTCTGTATGTTACTGCTGATTACTGACAAGCAGATAGAAAGGAGCTTTTTTAGGTCTAGGAATTTGCACTGTCCCATTACTCCTACAGCACATAAGCTAAAAATTAAAACTATACTATTTGCTAACATTTCCCCCCGCCTTTGACTAGAAATATGCTATTTTTTCGAGTGTTGTGTTAGCAAAAAATTCAGATATTCCTCTGACAGGCTGGAGTTTAAAGTCTCAGTGAAAACATGAAGCCAAATGAGGGTCTTATCTGAATCCCTGTGTAAAATGGGAGGGTTTATGACTGAGCTAATACTCAGTGTTGTAACTGAAGTTGCACGATGCAGCAGGGCTCAGGCAGAAGCTGATGACCTCTATTATGACACATCCAGTTTAGAACCAGATGAAATGTAGTAAAATGTATTTAAAAATATTTAAGAAGCGTATGTAGCTCCCAGAGTCTGAAGTCCTAAATGCATATAGCCTCTATTTCTCCACCAAAAGATGAAGTCTGTAAATACAGTAACATCCTTTCTTCCCTTGAGCTGAGCTGAATTTAAACTGTGAGCTTCATTTCCACAATTCAGTGTCCAATATGCAATCTGATCACACCTCCACTTTTGTGAGTTGTAGCCATGGCCTTAAATTAAATTACAAACCCTACATTGGACTGACATAAATCTGATTTTGGCCTGAACTTGAAGTGTTTGAAATACCAAATCACTACTCCCTGATCCCTAATGAGAAGTAATCAAAGAATTTAACCAGCAGTACAAACACTTACACATCACTACAGATGTAGCCAAATTGACTCAAAGTACTCTTTTTCTCTATGAAAAAATTGTGTGCAAATATACCTTACTGACAGTGGCTATTCCAGTAGAATCACTAAAGAGGAAGGAAAAAAAGCTCCTCTGGTTTAATTCTGAAAAAAGAATCCTAATAATTTTTTTTCTCTTTTCTCTTCTAGACCTCTGTTTTTCTGTGTTATACCCTGGGCCACATAAATAATAAAATGCAATAAGAAATTCCCCAACCTGCCTGATTGTAACGTGGGCAGTTGCTAACCCGGTGCCTCTGCCACAATCCAGATACCCATAAATTGGCTGAGGTCCCCTTCTCCTGTCTGTTCCCAAAAACCTGGCTTGGCAGTTCACCTCCCCAAACAATCCTGAGTTATTTGACTGCCAAACTTCCTTGTTGTTTCCTTGCATTTTCCACAGCACTTCGAAATTTCAAACCATTGGGGCAATTATGACATTGTACAGTAATGCATATGATGGTACTGACACAGAGTAAAAAGGAGAACTAAGAATCAATAACGTTTGTAGCAGTCTGAGGAGAAGCAGCACTAAAGCCTGCCCTGGTGGGATGTGAAAAGGTACATCCTGAATTTTAGCCTTAAGGAGATGTAAAGTGAAGGAAGCTGTCTTCTCTAATGAATTGAAGCCCTTGCCTTCTGACCCCACGGAGAAGAGGATTTTTTTCCCTTGTCTTTGTGTGGTGGTTTTTTTCTTTTCTTTTTTTTTTTTTTTTTCCCTGTCTGTACCTTTTTTTTGGGGTAGTTGTGAGAGAGAAAACAATTATTACTACTACTCTAGGCAATTTATTATTATTATTTTAAATTCCTGAGCAAATGGTGTATAATTCCAGCTGCCCTGGTAACTGTAGAGTAGAATTCAGGGTATTTAAATAAGGCACCAGACTTTAAGTCATCCTATGACTGCTGGAGCACAGTGTAAAAAGTAATTTTACACCTGATATTTAAGATAATCTGTCTACATCATGCATGTCATCTTTCTCCAGTGTGTATTTTACTGCCTAGGGAAGCTTTGTCTCTTCCCTTGGCTGGAAGCTCATGTTCCTGCATCAGTAAAGTGCTGTGAGTTATGTTTTGTCTAATACACCTATTTAAAATGAGCAGCCATCGTGTGAGGGAAAAGTGATGGTGGATGACATGAGTAACACTGCAGGTGCTGACTGATAGATGCTCTTAAGGTCTCCTGTAATAAATTGTGCTGGTAAAGCTACACCAGCAATGATCCTAGGAAGAAATTATTCCATGTGGGGGTAGGGAGGCCCTGGCACAGGTTGCCCAGAGAAGCTGTGGCTGCCTCTGGATCCCTGGAAGTGTCCAAGGCCAGGTTGGATGGGGCTTGGAGCAACCTGGGCTAGTGGAAGGTGTCCCTGCCCATGGCAGGGGGTGGCACTGGATGAGCTTTAAGGTCCCTTCCAAACCAAAGAATGCTGGGATTCTCTAATCCTGTTGTATGCACTCCATGCATATAACATACATCAAGGGGAGCTTATCATAACTTCGGAAGTTAAGGTGGTGATGGTGATTATTCTATTTTCTATTCAAGGACATAGACTGCCATTTATTAAAACATCATTTAAGTGTTAGAGAAGGGCATGTAAGGTATTAAACACAGACTAGCTCTCTGGCTGCAGTGTCTTCCACAGACATGCAGGGCTTGCAGTGTCATTTTTTAGCAAGATTTATACTTGCTGCTGCTGTTAGGTAGCAAGTTGCAGTGACTAGTGTTGAATTTCAGAATTTACATGACGAATCACAAATTTTATGTCCCTCTTTGTAGAAAACATGAGGCTCACACACCTTGATGTTTTTTTCTCTGATTTTTCTGTGTAGATTTTCTCCTTAGTTGTTGGGCTACAAGTTGGTAGGGGAATGACTGTGCAGTTATACAGATCCTGTGATTCAGGAGTTAAATTTATAGACTGCAGGCTAGTGAATCACAGGTTCTCCATGTGCACGTAACTTTCCTTAAGTGCTTGCAAAATCTCAAGTCATGAGGCTCCAAAGGAAAAGTTCAGAGAACAAAGTTTCGGTTCCTGCTTTCTAGATGTTCCTGGATGCTGCCATCCAACTTCCCTTGAAATAAAACTCATGGCCTTGTCTTTTGGTGTGGCTGCTCTGCAATGGTCTTGTTTTTGAAGAGGATCAGCACATGTGGCTTAAGGAATGTCCACTGTGCCTTGGAAGAGAAGGTGTGCATAGCTCTCTCTGGGCTGTACTGGGAGAGTTGTAGGAAATCTGTCCCCTCCTGAGGTGTCTAAGCTGGGGTAGGGCATTCAGATCCCTTCAGCATCAGCTTTCTGAGGACTTCTAGGAAGAAACATGCTTTTTGTCTTTGAAGGCAACTAGATATCTGAAAATACAGGTACATGCAGGTGGCATTTTTGAGATTTTATAGTTTTTGGCTCTTGAAAAACGCTTGTGTTTTTTTTTTTTTTGTGTGTGTCCGTTGGGAATTTAGCCCTAGAAATCCAAAATTCAGACCCCCAGATTCTGCATCCTGCTGCCTCCTAACCTTTGAATAGACCTTAAACTCCTTAGATACGAAGTGTGTGTTGATCAACTGTAAGTGCTTCTGAGAACTCCAAAATTGCTCAAGCACAGCAGGCAACAGAAAGCAGAGCTTCCCCTGCCTCCCTCCATCATGTCAGCCAGGCAGGGCTTCTCGGAAACCTTGAGTGGGGTGAAGGGAAGCAGATGGAGGAGCGTGGGGAGGTTCAAGCCCTTCCCTCTCAAGCCCTTCCCTCTGCCTGGTGTGGCTGCTCCATAGGGAAGGACGTGCCTGTAAACACGTAGGTTTGGAAAGCTGTATGAAAGCACATCTTATGTGAGGAAGTAAATCCTATTTCTGCTCCAGGTGATGCTTTATTTAAACATTTGCAGGAACCAACACGGGGTGCTTCGTGTGCGTTGAGCAGAGACAGCAGCACTCGAGGCACCAGCTCCCGTCTCTCCAGTTGGAAGCAGCTGTTATTACCTTTTATAAAACAAAGTGTCTGATGTATTTGCAGGCAGAATCGGTGAAGACATAAAAGTGAGATCTGTCTGATGTCAGCTCTCACAATTTCAGCTCTTGGTGTCGCCTGACCTCCCGAAGACCCAGTTTTTTCCACACGTTTCCTCTTATTTACAGTAGTGTGCTGACACTTAGGTGGAGATGGAGACCTAGGGAGAGGAAACAGGGGTTACATTGACAAGGAAAGTAGTAAAATTTGGCTCTCTAAGTTTAAGCATTTCCTGGTGCTTTTTTCACAGCTCTTCCTTTCTTAAGGTGAAGTGAGAAGACCTGAAATTGTCAAGAAAATTAAGGGTTGGGGAATTATAGGAAATGTGAGGGAATCAAGTTCATGTCACAGTCTTTCTTTTGACTTCAGTAGATGTATAAGCTCACCTATATGAGAAATTAGTTTGGTAGCTCTGGACAACTACCCCTTGCCAAACAGTCCCACAACATCACAAGTTTAGCTGCTAATTGTTAATGAGAGGTGAAGGAATGAAGAGCATGTTCTCAGAGACCAGTGAGGATAAACGTCATATGGGGAATTTTCTGCTGTTATAGTTCTGCTCTGGGCATACATAGAGAGATTTTTCTCTTTAATGCTCATAGTAAGTTTCCTGATTAACAAGGAGACTCCATTTAGGAGAGCTGGGGGGTGGAGGAGAAGAAATGAAAATGAGGAAGTTCTTAGTGCAGTACTAGAAAAAAAGCGCGTATTAACGATAATTGAAACTCACCTCCGTGAGGGCAGTGAATCATCAGAAACAGCCTGTGGAAAACAAGGTTGTGCAACCTTGACCAGTGTGTGTCACTGACTGGTGGAATTTTTAGAAAAGCAGCAGTTTGGGCTCATCGCTGTGGTTCGTGATTGCACACACCTGTTCGGCCCAGAGGTTTTGCAACCAAATTAAAAAAAAAAAAAAAAAAGGAAGCTGAACTTGCTGCTTCTCCTGAGCAGTGCAAAAAAGAAAGCAGAAAACCACAGCTGTTCTAGCTGTTAACAGATATCAGCAGTGCACCTCCTGTTACATAATTGAGGATAACGTTTTTGAAGCATATGGGCTGAAGGTATTGTAAACTCATTAAAGCTTGAGGTGGGAAACATTCTAGCACATTTCTAGGCTTGATATCTTTAACAAATGTTTACAATTAGAGCTCCTATAAGCAGTTTATTAAATAATAAATGAAGGAAAAACTTGACAAAGCAGTAGAAAGTCAGGAATTTATGCGCAGTGACATGAGTGTTGCAAATGGAATTGTGTAACACTGCTGCCCATTGATATAATAACTGGTCACTTTGCATCCTGAATCTCAAGCCACCCAATCTTGTGGTCTTGTGTGTAATCTGAGAGAAATACAGTTTTCAGAAATCCCCAGGATGTGTTTTTCTGGAGTTAGTACCTGCTGTTTGCCAACTTCCAGCATCTGACTAAGAAAACCCGTGGAAAATTAGATGGTTACAAAGTGGATCTTGACAGCCTCTATAGCTCTACTAATCTTATCATTAAGAGGAAGGAGGACAGAGGTGGTTCTTGCTGTAATTGCACTTGCACTCATAGTGCACAGATGGATTTGCCCCATTTCTGAAAGCTTCTTCTTCAAGAAAAATTAGGTAATAAGGCAAAACTTTGAAGCCTGACATACAGGCTTTGGTGAGCATAGGTGGCTAAGGGCTGAAAATAGCTCTTGCTTTCAGGGATGCAGCTGCTGGAAACGTGGTTTCTGATGTTGTGCAGCCATCTTACTGATTCAGGAGACCCCCACTGATTGTGGAAGGTGCACCTCTGGCTATGAGTCAGCAGTTCAAAACCAAATCAGATCAGGGAATGAATCTGGGCACCTTGCTATAGTCTAGAGATTGGGAACTACTTAGTTCCATGAGTTTTCTATGGAACTTACCAGTGATGTTACCAGCTAAAGTCAAAGCAACACAATCTTGTCCTCTCAGAAGCGGTGAAGTTTGTCAGGTTGCAGCAACTTCTGGTATAATTTTTATTGTCCTAATGCAGAATCATAAGTGATTCAGCGTTTACAGGGAAGTGTTTAACACATCCTGCGGTTTTCAGGGAATGCTGTCTGTCCAGGCAAGGCTGAAGGCAACATATTTCATCCTGCTGTCTTTCCTCACAGATCTCTTCCTAGGGTGGTCCTACATGGACTTGATACCGAGTGGACTAGAGGAGGAAAGTGTGTAAGCCAACAGAGCAGTGGGTTAGTGCAAATCCAAGTCTCTGTGTTACCCTGTGCCCTGCTCTCCTCCCATGACACCATTCAGCACACACAGCACAGTGCTTAGAATTCACTGTCATTGTTTGCTTTCAATGGCAGAGGAAATTTGGTTTGTTTAATCTGCACTCAATTTGGTTGGCATCAAAGTGACAAGAGGGCTACTGGCTGGCACAGTGCACGGTATATGGAAAACATATTCTTGATGGTTTATTGTTAAGGACAAACTTTTTCTTTTATGATTAAAACTTGGCTTAAGGCTTGGCTTGTTGCTGGCTGGCACATTCCCACAGCGTGAGATGTGGGCTATCCTAAAAAACAGTTATCTGGGCCTCTTGAATAAAACACACGCTTGTTGATGAACATCACGATGATTTTGCAGCGCAGTTATAGCTCCAAAAATTGTAACTTAAACAGCAGGCATAGGGAGGGGGGGGAAAAAAAAAAAAAAAGGAAGGAGAAAAGTCTAGGATGTGACATCCTTTCATAACTGATCCAAATTTTGCTGAGGTCAGAATTTCTTCCTTGTTGTTCTGAGGAATCTCAGAGCAGGACCTGACCCTCAGGTGCTGCCTACTTGCTGTCACAGGTGATCCAAAGGGAGCGGAATGTTGTCTGTTATGTATGAACTATGTAAAAACTCTGCTATATTTATCCAGTAGCACACTGAAACTGGAGACCTACTTTCCATCTGTCTGTTTTTTTGCCAAATCCTTAACATGATTAAGAATTTTTTTTTTTTTTTTTAATGCAATCAGATGCTCTTTAGAAACAGGAATGTGTTTGAAGGCTCTCCATACCGGAGAACTTCTGCGAAGCTAGGTCCTTGTTTTTATTTCTCTTTTCCCCTACTTTGCTTACAGTTAAGACTTTGAAATTGTGCATTGCATATTTTACTCTTCAAACTATTTGGGAAATATCGTGTTCCAGAGAAATAAATGGGAAGTTATTGGCTTTGTTAGGGACTTGCTAACTATTCAATTTGCTTACTTTCAGGAAGTACCCAGTTTACTCTAAATGCAACAAATATTTGACATGGGTTCAAGTTATTCATTAGTTTTTTTTCTCTGCATGAATTTCAAATCTCTAACTTCAGCACAATTAGAAGTTAACCTGATCCTTTTGTTTTAATACCAATCCAAAACAACACAGAACAACTATTTGTAAAGGCAGTAAAAAACCCAAAGCAAACCCACCCCGATGCAAATAATATTCTGATTGGTAAATCTCTGGTATTCATAACAACTAAGCATATCAAGTTCATATGTGGCATTAATTATATTGCAGCATTATGGATCAAGAACAGCTGAAAAGGAAGGATTTGATGGGGTAATAGATAATCTATGGAATATTTGTAAAAATTTGGCTACCTGTACGTGGAGTTTTGCATGTCATCTGAACCCTGCTCTGAGTAAAGCTGTGCACAATCAAATTTCTTGGAGAAATCTTTATAAAGTTGGTCTGACTGGTCATTTACTTGAGAGCCACATTCCCAAACTTGTTTTGTTGCCCAGATTCTAGGTGGTGTGGGAGTTGTTTCTGTATTATTCAGCTTGCTTTGATTATCCCCAGGGTATGGGGAGGGATGTCAAACATTTTGTTTTAATCAAGGTGTCTCTCTCACACATATCCCCATCAGCATGGGTAACACTAGGACACAAATTTGTTCTGGAGGAGAGTCGAATAAATAAGTGTTGTCAGTGTCCATGGAAAAGGATCACTGGATTTCCAGCTAATCAGGTTATTTCAGACTAGTTAGGCATATTTCTGAATCCAAATTTGTTTGAATTTGTGAATGTATTCCCTTCTAAGATGATCTGTGTGATGCTTTCATGATGTTAGAGTGTTTTGGAAAGGGTAGATGTTTGACCTGTTTTTCAAAGAATGCATCTGTTCACTCAAATTAGAAAATGCTTAATATATAATTTTTACTATGAGAAGATGAAGAAAAGAAGTGGTTTTGACTGGTAATGGAAAAGTCAAACTATTAAAATATTTTGAGCTCTATGTAAATATGTAGAATAACTGTACGTGGAGTTTTTTATTAGTGAAATAGTCCTCCCTTCATTAAAACACTTTACTAGAAAAGCAGAGGGCAAAATTCGCTCGGCATTTTAATTATGCCGAGTTTTCTGTGAAACCTCTCATCTTGTGGTGTGGGTGTTTTCTTTAATAACCTCCCAAATACCTGTAAGGTTTGAAAGCGGTGAAACTCCCTGTAGGGTTACAGAAATCCATTCCAGCCTCACCTTTGGAAGTGAAAGGTCAGTGCAAAAACATTGACTTTTCATGCATGCAGTAACTGAGACTTTTGCCTCCTTGTTACTGTTTCTTGCTTTGGAACTAGCTCACCCACTTAATTCCATGAGAGTGGAGCACTCCTGCTTAAACGAGGGATACTCTGGTAAAATATATATTATCCTATATTAATAGATATTACCCAAGTAAGGCATATTCACAACATCTTCAGACTGTGCAATGCTGTACGTGCCACGTTCCAAGTAGGAGCTAAGGGCAGGGAGGAATTAATAATTTTGGAAAATTAGATTGCAAATATCTAGGGCCAGATATCCACAGCAAAGAAAAACCTAGCCCTTATTTTTCAGGTACAGGTTTCCCAGGGCATAAAACGGAGCAACTCCGTTCTATTTCTTGATGAATATTTTAAACCCTTTGAAATCCTTTATGGAAAGATACCGTTTAATAGTGAAATACTGGCAATTCCTGAAAATTCAGGGCTGTGGGAGAGTCGCTGCCCGTTATCTGGCTAATCTGGGCAAACTGTCACACTGTTCTTTTAATAGGTGTATTTGTGAAACCAGAATAAGGCTTGCGTGATCCCTGGTGATGATACACGATACCCAGTTTCACAGCAAACTGTGACACTGGAGGATTGAAACAATTTTTTTTCCAAGTTATGCTGAGATTCTCACGAATCATCCTTTTGTCTGTCCCCAAAACGTGGGTGCCACTGCCTCGGTGCCGAACACTGCTGCGACTGTGTAGTCTCTGTTTCTCTATGAGAAGACAGAAACCATCTGGTCTGAAACACAGCCCCCTTTGAAAATACATATCCCATTATGTTAGCTCTGAGACAGTCTGAGCAGCTCTGCCTCAGAACAGGAGATGGTATCTTAATATGTAGAAAACTTTTTTTTCTTGAAATCTTTCTTTTTCCCCCTCCTTTTTACAGGGAGCAGATGAGGAAAAATGCCAAGAATATTTTTAATTATTATGACTTTTTTTTTGTCCTGAGTCTATCTTGCAAAAGAATTTTCTCCCAAGGACACCATGCTTGCAGGATGAGTTATTCCCTTGTCTTGCTGCAGATCCCCTGCAATGCCCTGGGGACTGTGCTCCAGTGTGCCGGGGAATAACCCAATCCCTTTCCAACCTCCAGTTGGGCCCCTTTGTATCCTTGTCTGTGGCAGGCAGCTCAGGCACATGAGGGCAGCAGGCTTGTGTGGCTTTTGGCCACCTGTACACTCTTCCTCTTTCTCTCCCTCCTCCTCCCCCCATCTCTCCCGAGGTCCTCGTTGCTCGAGTCCATTTGCCTCTCTTATCAGCAAAGCCACTGTGCTGCCAGAGACCTGGCCCGTGCACCTTCTGCAGCCCTGTGCTTTGAGAAAAGGTCAAACAGGCAACTAATCTGATTTGGTTTCTATTCAGCACTTGGAAGTCCTTCTGCAAGGAAAGGAAGGGGGGGGAGTGAGGCGTGTGGATGGTGGAGGGGGAAGGTCCATGGACCCTGTCATGCTGCAGCAAGCCTGGTTCTCTCAGGCAGGGAAGTATTCAATTCTGATTTACAGCAGCTTGGATTTGTTTGATTCCACCACTTCTCCTTTTCCTGGCTGGTATTCATAGGATTCACAGGGCAAGTTATGTTGGTTTAAAAAAAACAACCAAAAACCACCCTCCCTAATGTTCTATAACTCCCCTTTAGCAAGACAGGGACCCAAATGGCTGTGCAAAGGTTGCTGAATGCAAATTCAGTGATATAATTAGGGTGTCGCTATTGTTTTCCACTTTTAAAAAAGCCTAGGTTGGGGTTTTGTTTTTCCTTTTTTTTTTTTTTTACACTTATTTGCCTTTTTGGTCTAAAGGTGCAGGTTTTGTTTAGCTTCTGCAACAGGCCTTCTGATGACAGCAGATTTGTGAGTTGGGTTTGATAAATGGGTTGCTGTGCTGCTTGGGGAGCTGATGTTCTCGGCTGTGCAGAGCTTTGAAAAGAAACCCTCACCACCCAACAAGCACAACAACTCAAACCCCTCATTTTGAGCCCTTCTTTTGGTTATGACAGGCAGCTCAAGAGCAGCACTCGTGGCTCTTCCCTCTGAGGATGTGAAGTGCAGGCAGCCAGGAACGTATACGAGGTAACCATTATGTTTAAGTCAACACAAGAACATGCCAGGAATGTTGCTGATGCTTTAAGAATGCACCTAATTAATTTAAAAGTAGTTCTGTGGGTATTATTCGCTAACCTGATCCTGAAAGCAACTGCTGTTTTCTTTTTAAAGGAGATAAAAACAAAGCAGAGCTGCTCTGTTTAGGTGGGAGAGCTGCCTGATTTTCAGGGCAGGTAAGGTAGATTAATAACAGACCACTCATAAGAAGGTTTCAGATCTTACTGTCAGAGGGTAATAATTAATGATCAAATGTTAATGGAGATGCTGGGCTGTTGATGCCATTAATTCAGCTCAGTGGAGCCAGTCCTGCCCAGGACCTGCCACAGCTGTCACTGCATTCGCTTAATTATTCCAGAGCCTTCAGGCTCTTTTTCCCTTTTTCCTGCTAACTGCAGGACAGTATGTTTTCACTGAAGCAGAATTATGGAGAACGCCCCGATTCCCGGGCACTGCCCGGCCGGCTCCACTCGCAGACCTACAGGCAACAGAGACGACCACAAAGTTAAACAAATAACCTCTCCCCTCCCCTCCACCAAGTCAAGACTTGGCCAGAAAGAAGTGGGATGGTTAAAAATAGCTGGGGAAGAGCTCAGGATGGGAGGGCGACAGTGTTGAGGGAGCCTCAGCATCATTGCCTGGGTCCACCGTCAGGCATCTCCTGCTAGGCTTGGGCTGTCCAGGCTGGTACTTAATTTCTATATTTCTATAGTTTCTAGGTACTAGTTAGCTAATAGTTAGGAACTAACTAGTACCATTTCCAGGTACTGTTTAGTTCCTACCAGTTTAGACATTCCTACCTGCTGGAGGGTAGTTTTCATGTTACCAAGGTCTGTCACGATGAAGCACCAAACACTTCTTACACGGAGGTGATTATTAAATGGGGCAGGGCTAGCTGAATTCCAGTAAAGTTGAAAAATTTTGAGGTTTACTAATCCTCAGAGCAACAGTTGAGGCCGGAGGATCTTGGACTAAGGATGAAGAACTGATTGGTTAAAAGGGTGTTATTATCAGACTTGAGGATGGAGAAACTGGAGTTTTCCACGTTTAACTCTGTACAGTCCTGCTGAAACTCAAGAGAAATCATAATCCCAGGTTTCAAGAAATTCTTCAAGCCATCTTTTTAACATCTTGCCTCTTTTTTCTGATGCAAAATTCTCTAATATTTCTCCCAATTGTTCTTAAGGAACATGACAATTATTTTGATTGCCCTACCTCTACCACCCCCTGGAAAAAAAAAAGGGGAAGGCAAAAAGTTTTTTGTTTTATTTCCAGTTCTGAGCAGTGCTACATTTTAAAATCAGTCCAGTGTGTCTTGAGCTGCGAGGCTGGAATGCTTCTTGACTCGCTTCCAAACTGAAGTGCTTAAAAAAATGTGAAGCACTACAACAATTTTAAATCACTCTATACACTGCACATGGTGATTTAAAATAATTGAAGCTCTTCAAATTTTTATATGCCCTTGAATTTGGAAGTGATCAAGGTTCTGAGCATGTGCAATACACAATGATTTAAAATTATTAGAGCTCTTCAAATTTATCATAAGTGTTTCAGCTTGAAAGTGATAGGGAATCTGGACTTCAGCGGTGTAAAGTGATTTAAAATTATCAGAGCACTACAGATGTTTTATAGGTGCTTTAATTTGGAACTGATCATGGTTCTGGACTATAGCAATGTATAGCATATTACTTTTAAAATCACTGAAGCGGTTTCATATTTTTCCAAACCGGTTTTCTTAAAGTCAAACATCTTTGATAATTTTAAAATGCATTATGTTGCGGGAGGCAGCCTTTTAGTAGAATATTTTACACTCCGTAATGGTAGCAGGAATCACTGCAGTTTGCTTGCAATTTGCCTCTGTGGCTTTTTATAAGAGATCAAAGGTTCACATAGGGATGCTCATGGCTTCACCTTCCCAACACATCTGCTGTGAAATCCATGGAAACCTCAGGCTGGGGATCCACACAGAACTTGTGTCCACAGCCCACGAGGAACACGGGTTCCATCCACGTGTGCATGAATTAGGTAATAACACGTGCAAAATGGGTATTTGGCCATGTAATTACCCAGTTTGGGGGTGCAAATGCCCATCTGCTGCTAATTTCACTGGGATGATTCTGGCGTGGGTCTTAGTGATTTCTTCTAAATGTTTTGCGTTGTGTAAGGAATTGAGAAGAAATTAGTTTTGAGTAACAAAATCAGAAATACAGAAAAAGGACCTTTTCTTGAGAACTGTTACTGAATTCATAGAATCATAAAATCATAGGGTGGTTTGGGTTGGAAGGACCTTAAAGATAACTTTGTTCCACCCCCTGCCATGGGCAGGGACACCTTCCACTAGACCAGGTTGCTCCAAACCTCATCCAACCTGACCTTGAACACATTCAGGGATGGGGGCAACCACAGCTTCTCTGGGCAATAATTCAACTGAGATTAAGGGGAGGGGACTACACAATTACCTAGAAGCAACATAAGCTTACTCTTTCAAAGTGTCAGTGCTGTCTAAACTATACTTAAAATAGTGTTTGAAGCTGTAAATATAAAATTTGACTGAATGCTTGGAGAGATATATTTAAACATTCCTTAATATTTGGACCTGAGGTCTTTGTGTAATGCTTTTGTATCACTTATAGGCGTATTTACACCAGAGCTGAGTCTTTGGTACTGGGATGAAGACGGGAAAGTGCTTTGTGCCAGCTGCCTTTTTCTTTGGCATGGCTATTGGCAGCATTTCTGAAGATGTTTAAGTTGTGAGAGCAGTGATCCTGGAGGACATGGTCCAGACTGTGGAGAAAAAAATCAGCTGCTAGGTGCTGTGGATGTGGCTAGCTGGGATTCTGACCTGAGGAACCTGGATGCTCCCTGCCTGTGGTCAGCCTTTGTGTGAGCTGGTAGCAGTTTTGGAAAGTGAAGGCCTGGCCTTCATTCCACGTTTTTCCTGATACAAACATCCCTGCTGACCTCCAGCACCACAAGGCTGGAGGGGATGGGAGACCAGAGAGGTTCAGTAGCACCCAGATTTATTTATCACTCTTGGCTCTGGCCTTAACTGGATGTATATTGCATGGCAGGTTGCTCTGCAGAACCCTTTTTGGTTGAAGATACAATAGATATTTCTAGAAACTATAGCAAGCTGAGTCTGAGCCAGGGACTAACACAGCCAATGAGCTCTGTGACTTCAGTGTGGTGAGTGCTCCCTGAGTGGCCGCTGTCCTCCTTTTCCTGCCCCTCAAATAATCCCTGATTTTCGCCCAAGGCTATAGTCACAGAGGTAAAACCTCGGCTTTTTTAATTTCCATTGACTTCCCGTTCTTGGCAAATATTTTAGTTTTGATTAAAGGGGAAGGGGAAAAAAGTTGAGTAAATGAAAATTAACTTACACACTCGCAGAAAAGAACAACCACCATTTGAATTAAAAAATTCTAACACAGAGGAGTTGTTTGACCTGTGCTCTACTTCTCTGACTCTTCAAGTCACTGTGAGACTGGAAATTTAACAGGATTAGGAATAAAAGATTCTAAGAATAGCAAGTATTTTACATTTAGGATTATGATGGAAGATACCATCATTAACCTTAGCCCTAGGACTTGTTCTAACACCATTAACATCCTGACCTAGAGCTTAACACCATCCTATTTTCCTTGGTTGGTGAAATACTTGGCTTTGTCTTAAATTTTCCTTTTTTTTTTTCTTATTAAAAAAAAAGCAAGTCTTACAGTTTGTGTTTGTTTAATGTTTTAAGGTCTTTCTCTTTTGATGTTTTTCCTTTGGGATAAGAAGCTTATGATGAGAAAGGGGGAACAGTAGTCCTCGTTTTCAGGTTTAGGCAAAGGGATATTTAAATGCGGGAGGTTTAGCTAGGTGGCCTATTTCTGCTGCAGATCAATGGTGTTGAGCACTTGACTGCCCTTTGTACTTTGAAAATCTCTTGCTAGATGTGTGAAGTCAGGAACATAAAGCCAGACATGGGCAGCAAAGCAACTTGCTTTATATTAAAACGTCCAGTGTACTTCTAGTTTCAGAAAGTTCTGATTTGTGGTTGGCGAATTACGGGTTTTGGAGGTGAGCCAGTGTTTTGAGTGGGGTGTACTTCCATTCCAGTTTCGGCTTAATTTTGGGGGTAAAAGCTGAACCAAGTTGTGTAGACTCAGAGTATATCAGCTCTGGTGCTGCAGCCTCTTAAGTTGCTTTTAAGGGCTAAGAAAGGTAGGGGGATATGTGCATGGCAGGAGGGGGAGTTGTATATGTGAAGGGGAGCAGGGGAAGCCATGGTAGGATAAAGCAGTGCATTCATTTGCAGTATTCTACACCATCTGTCATGTATCATTTCCAGTAAAAATAAATTTTAACATCAGTGTTGTTATATGGTATTAGTAGGTAAAAGAACCAGTTAAAGAAAAGGTAAACAAATTGCTTGTTTACAGAAGTTGTTTACAGTGTTCACTGATATCAAGGAAATTTAAGTCATAACAAGACTCTTGTACTTTTCCACTGCTTATTGGGTTTGACATAACAGGACTCATGTCATTCTGGAAGAAGGTGTTGGGACCAAGTGCCAAGGTTTTATTTCCTACCTGAAACATGGAGCAACAGAGCAGAATCCTGTTCTCTCTTCCTCATCTCTGGCAAGCAGTAGCTCAGAGATAAGTAATTCTTAGAAGTTAAACCCATTATCCCTGATTTTTGTCCCACATCGTTCCCTGCCATGGGCCATCTTTGCCATTGCCTGATTCGACCTAACTCTGCTTGTGTTTGAGGCGGTATGAATTCATCCAAGTTAAGAACCTGGCTCTGCACAGGGTTATTTTGTTGATCTCTAGGAGCTGATTATTTTGTTAACCTCAAAATAATTGGCTGCAAACTTTGGGATTATTCTTTTTTTAATTGTTGTTGAAGGGAGTGGTTGACCTTTTTCTTCCCACCTTGTGAGTACGGTTGTGACAATCACTGGCACAGGACACAAAGTCTTCAAGAATGTAATGCTGTGAATAATGTGTACTTAAACAAAATACTGCATAGAAATGATACAAAAGGAGTTTTAATGCACAAATCATCTTTAATGGACATTGTCAAAAACCAGTGATGTCTCAACTCCTCCCCTGTATTACCGTTTAATTTTCAAAGTGTATGAGAAATTCCAGTTTTAATAAACATAGAAAAGTGACAAATCGTTGCAGCATGAAGTGAATGATGATATATGGACACCACAAATCCTGAATTAGGTGGGTTTTATTTCAAGCTAACATAACTTGAACTTCTAATTAATTTTTTACCTGTTCAAAGAACTTTTCCAGTTGAAAGGACATGCTACTTGGCCATCACTTTTTTTTTTTTTCCCCCAAACAAAGAGTCCTAAAATAATATGAGGTACATTATTTTTTATTTGCAGTGGTAACAGATTTGCACTTTTAATTTGACTGTGTTAAATGTTATGGAAGAAGCAGGTCACATGAGGTTGAACTGTCTTTATTGTTATCCTAATACGTTTAAAGGGAGACATTCAAGTCATGCTAATTTGTGTGATAATAACACCCTCATCTGGGCGGTTCCCAGGCCTAGGAAATCACTTCATCTCATTCAGCCTTTTGCTGAGTTATATTACATGTATTACCATGCATTAGTGGGCTATGTAAATTTGCTGTCCTTTGAATGACAGTTGATTATGGTGGCGCCTCGTAGGTAGAGCTGTGTAGGCATCTTGAAGCAGGTTTTCTTCTTCAAAATATGCATCTTTTTTGAATTTGAAAAATGGAAAGTAATTATATGAAAATGGCAATTTTTCCACTGGGGGGAAAGCTGTCAGTTGTTATTAAGAGGGCTCCAAAGATCTGTGACAATTGGTTTTGTTTTCCAAGTTGAGCTCTGTTTCGAGTTGGTCTCAGTCAGTCGCAGATCAAGTGCAGTGCTGTGGGTTCCCCAAGTGAAGGGAATCAGGGAAGTGATGGAATTCAGTCACTAGAACCATTTTGTCCCAGTCTCTGCATGATGAATGTGCCTTTTCTGATGAAAATGGGGAGCAGCAGCTCCATCCTTCCAAGTGTGTGCTCATGGTGCAAGACACTGAAGTTTCCCTTGAAAGTCCTCCTGAGCGAGGCTTTTGCCAGGTCCTGCTTCCTAATGTGAGGGGGGTGGGGAAGATGATGTCATGGTAATGGGCAGCATGTTGGTGCCTTCTGTTTGAGTGGCTGGAGAAGCTCTCTGGATAGAAATACCTGTAATTCCATTAACTGTGACACCCCTTGAAGTCCACTACAGCCATTGTAATTCTGGCAAAGCATTTCCACCTGGCTTAGCAGGGCTTGCTCATAGACTGAATTGCTGTGAGGTAAAGAGAGCATGTTTCACTTGGTTTCTGATGGTTTTTAATTTTTTTCCCCTACTTTGACTTTTCTATAAATGAAAATTTCAAAAGATGCTTGCGGTTGTATTTGCATGGGAAACTCCAAATCAGTTCTGTAAGTTAACATATTAAAACAAACAAACAAATTAAAATAAATAAATTAAAAAAAAAAAAGTCAATCATCAAACCCCCTAAAAAGTCCCAAGTAAAACTAAACAAAACATAATGAAACAAAATTTGTTGTCTTACAGGCTTGGGCCTGGCACTTGTAAATGCAGAGGAAGCAGAGGGAAAGCCAGTTGTGCCCTGCCTTACTCTGCTGTGCCTCATGGGCTTCACATCTCTGTCTGGCTCCTCTGTGTATGCGTGTGTTGGAGCAAAAACTCTGAACAAGCCATGGATGGAGCATTTGCCTCTTGAATTTTTGTGCTTTTGTTGATTTGTCACATAAATGTTATATAAATGTAGCTTTTTATGTGTTAATATTACATACTGTCGAGGTGCTCGCAGTCCCCTCAGCATTCAGAAGGGCTATTTAAAAATTAACTAGAAAGCAGGTTCCACCATTTTATGGCATTACCTGGTTTAACGTGAGCACATGAATCATTAACTGTGTGTCTTGTTAAGTACCAGATCAGTGGCTTTTGCTGTAGATGGGGAGGAAAAAAAAAATCATGCAATGCAAGAGTACTCTGCAAAGCAGTGCTAAAATAAAATAATAGTAATAAAAAACAAGCTCAGAAGTGCATATGAATTGGGGAGCTCACGTAGTTTCTTGAGATAGTGGGAGCTTTCCCTGAATTAGCTGAGCCATCACTGCTGGGGTGCTCATCAAATAAAAGCCATGGAACTTTGCGTGTTTTCAAACTTATTTGGAAATGAGAAATTTGAGCTGAATAATTTACGTAGAGCAAATGTTATGAAGGTCTGTGAACTGCATTTCTGGCCTATCTGTGGAAATCCCTTAATTCCAGCACTGTCAGTGGTTAGATTGCCACATTGACGGTGGTTAGAACTGCCTTTCCAAACAGAAACAGTGCTTAGAGCTCATCACACCCTCTCCCTCAAACAGAGGTGAGGGGCTCAGCTTTCTCATCACGAGGAAAACAGAGATCTATCTCTTTTATGCAGAGAGAATTCTCCTTTAAAATCTGCAACACGAAACAGTCTCTATTTTTTTTTTTTTAATTGTCCCTCATTTTGGGATAAGAGAAATCAGCCCAAAAGTGAAGGAACAAAACAATACTAAAATCTGTTTATAATCAGATTCCTTCTTAGTCACTTTCCAGTTGTTGCCATAATATGAGGGAATGTTGGTGTATCACAAAAGAGCTGTACTTCCAAAATTCTTGATACGTACTGGAAAACACTGTGCATGTCTACTTTTCTCATGATGCTTTGAAATAGAGTCACCAAGGGGATGATAATGTTCTGCTTTCTGAAAATCAAATGCCAGCATCATTCCAGGAAACCAAAAGTACTTTAAGGTTTTGAGAAACCTTAGCTAAAAGTCCTGTTTTACATGATGATATCAAAACATTTGACCTAAGCAAATATTTACCTGAAGAGCTGTTGGAGTAGTGAACATCAGAAATAAAAGTGTTCCTAAAGGGTCATTCCCTGTCACTTATTTCAGTCACTGCCCTTTCCCTTTATCTTCTGTTCACCAAGCACTTGCACTTTTTAGTGCTTGTAAATACAAATGCCCACTGAATTAATATTCTCCATGTCCACCATACAACTTACTGGGGCTTATTTGCTGTCATGTCATCATTTCTCTCTTCCCTATCCTTCCCTTTTTTAATTTATTTTTGATTTTTTTTTTTTTTTGAGATTTCCTTAGAATGCCAGCTCTGGCAGAAATGGTCACTTCTTCCTGTGCTGTTCAGAAATCACATGGAGCCAAAAAGTCACAATATTTGCTCATCAGCTCAATGGGAGATGGAGAGTAGCTGATTTTTTTTTTTTTTTTTTTTTTTTGTGAAAGGCAGGAAAAATGGGAGATCAAAGTATTAACTCTTTCCTCAATAATATAAGTAGTATTTGTTGTGGATTTTTTTTTTCCCCCTCAAGCTTTTTCCCTGTTTGAGCCATAATTTTCTCCCAAAGCTCATGAACAGGGGCTCCTGAGAGCCCAAGTGATTTCAAACCTCTGTGAGTGTGCAGTACTATGTTGTTCCCAGTGATCTGGATTAAACAAGGCCATTCTCTATCCTCAAGTGAAGTTCTGTGCTTAAATCACACCATATGAAATCTATATCTCAGCGAGGTCTTCAGGCTGCAGAGGTGCACTGCAAACTCCCACAGAGGCCTGAGGCATCCCACAAGTTGTGGCAAATTTCCCACAAAGTCCTGCAAATTGCAGCAAAATTCATGGGAAAAGAGACAGGAAATGATTTTTCCTGCCTGGGGAGAACTATTGTAGATGTCTGATCTGCAGGTTCTCACAAAAAATGGAGGGGGGGAAAAATACATTTTTAATGTTTCACTATGGAATATCTCTCTTTTTGCCTTTTTTTTTCCCCCTACTATTTCACACTTAGGGGGAAGCACTAAAAATTTAGTATGTGTTTTAGATGTTAGTTTTCACTGATGTGATATAGCCATAGGTGCATGTAATAGCACAACATAACCCAGGGATCCTGGATAACGTGACTGCTGCTGACTGTACACTCCTGTTTTACCTACAACTTGCCGACTCCCTGAAGTGGCACAACTTGAACCACTGCCATTTCAAATATTAGCAGAAAGCCACACATTCTTTCATGCTTCAGTTATAAAGGGAGTATATAAATTATTTAATTGGGAGAAAGTATTGCATTAATATATTTACACTTCTAATGCATTTACAGAAACATGCTCCTCCCTGGTGAGAATAATAAAACATGGGTGTAAAGTCGCGCCGGAGACACAACTCGAGGATTGCGAGGAGTTCTGCACAGGGGAAATCAGCCTCTTTTTCATCCTCTCCTAGAAGCTGCATTTTCAGAGCAAGATACAGCTGCCTGCTGTACCCTTGCTGGAGCTCTGCCAGAGCCTCCTTTTCCCTTAAGGAACATGTGGTTGTTCTACGCCCGTCCTTTTGGCCTCGCTGCTCCCTTCATCTCAAGGGCAACTGCTCTCTGCAGATCACTTGTGCCCCCCAAAACTGAGTTTGGGATAATTGCCCCACCGATGCCATGTGTCTCAATCTGATTGCCAATGTCAACTTAAAAAGGAATGTGCTTCCCTAAAAGTCTTCTAATTTAAGTGCACCGAAGCTTTTGCACTAGTCTAGTTAACTAGCACCCAGGCTTGGGATCTGCTTAGGCTTCTGTTTCACAGGTACAGCTAGAATTCTGAAATATTTAAAACCATATGCCTGTTTGCCTCAAAGAGGAGGCTCTGTTTTTTAAATTTCGTTTAATCCTTTCTGGTTTTACACTTTAAGGCAATGGATTCTCAGCTGCTGTGAAAGCATTGAAATTAGAGTCCAGATTAACCACAGAATTCAAGAATAGCGTCAACACTGAAAGCGGTTTTGGATGAGATGTGGGTGTTTATTAGGAATGTTCTGCTGCACAAAACCCGCTCTTGAGTTAGATAGGGGCTGAGTTAATAAAGGAATGAGCCAAAAGGATCAGGGAATACTGTAGGCTTGTGTGTATCCAGTGCCAGTGGACACAGTTTAGTTGCCAGAACAGAAATGTGAACAGGCCACACTGGATAGAGATGATGTTGGTATTGTCCATACTTTTCTATGGAGCCAGTGGAGTTACCTGGCAGGGTTATGTGAGCGTGGCCAGTGGACTGAGTGAAACCTTTCTGATGTGCTTCCTGTGTTTGCAGCTCATGGATTTCCAGAGCTAAACTTATATAAAGATATACCTTTAATAGATGTGTTGAGCCACTCCTGGCACAAGGCTTTGGTAAGAAGGAACTGGTACATCTGTTTCATCAGGAAATGTTTCTTAGATCTAGGTTAGAGATTTGGATCAAGGCTGGGAAAGAAGAGATTAAGTGAGAAGGGTTGGTGAACACAGGTTTGGTGTCCTGACCCAGTATGTGGGAATGGAGCCCACTGCCATGCTCTGTGCTTGTGCTGCTGTGGATTTGCAGAGCAGTGCTGGTAGGATTTAGGGAAGGTATTGGTTCCCTCTTATACTTTCACCTACATTTCTTTGTGTATTCTTTACTTCATTTGTGGCTGGACTTGGACAAGTAAATAAGAAACATGCTTCATATCTGCTGGTGGAAAAACCAATCCACATTTAATTCATTCTCTAGGTAGAATAAATTACCAGATTGAACTCCATCATATTTTTTCTGTCTAAGAAACCAATGTAAAGTCTCTCTCTTCACTGCTTAAAGTTGGAGACCACAGACTTTTTCACTTGCTGACTTGACCTAGAGTTTTGTTGTTGACAAAGCCCTGAGCAACCTGGTCTAGTGGAAGGTGTCCCTGCCCACGGCAGGGGCTTGGAATGATCATCTTAAAGATGATCTTTCAGGTCCTTTCCAAACCAAGTCTTTCTATGATTCTATGAAAATGCATCTGTGTTAGTACCTAAACTTTGAGGGGACTTGTCAGCAGCTCTTGGCAATTTTATTGGTTGTGTTATTTTGTTCAGCCCCACATAGAACAAAAAGGTACATACATTTACTAAAAATGTTAATGAAAACTCTTCTTTGGTTTAAAAAAAACCTAATCCAAGCAAATCCTGTCTCTCTCAAGCCTGAAGTTCAGTGGAAATACTTCTGATGCTTTCTTTTTAATAGAATAAAGATGTGCACTAAAGTGCAACTGGACTCATGACAGAATGACCCTCTGTCCATTTACTGTTTCTAGGAGAGCAGCAGCCTTTGGCTCGCTGTTCCCAGCTTCCTGAAAGGTGTTACAGCTCTGCCTCAGAGGTCTTGTATCCAGGATAACAGTGATTTACCTTATTTACTTGGAGCTGACCTACCCTTTAGTATACTGCTCCTTCACTTAGTCAGCTCGATGGGTGCCAGATATTGTTCTCCTGCAGGAAGTTCTTCCTGGAATTCTGCAGCAAACCAAAGGCTCAGACAGTGGGAAAATGAAAATAAGGTCAACTTTCCCTTAGGACTAGAGAATAGAAGAAATACACTGACACCATTTGAGACCTCCTTCCCAGAAAAATAGAAGCCACAAATACAGCCAGATTACACAAACTGATTCCAGCATGTAACCATTTCTTACCGTTCTCTTTTTTTTTCTTTTTTCTGAAGATGAATTTCACCTAACCTGTGTTTAAAGGAAAGACAAAACTGATTTATAACTAGTAAAAATGCGTCCAGAGATTTTTGTCTGGTTTTAGTGTGTAGAAAAGTTACTATTGAGTATTACTCAACACAATCGAGAATTTGCAAAATCAGGAGCACAGCAGATAACTTGCGTAAGGCAGAGGAGCATTATTTCCTTGTGCTGTGAATTGCACCGTTAATCCAACTTCAAATAAGCAAATATTCCTGGGCAGGTTTTAGCTAATATCCTCCTGGCTGAGCAGGGAAAACGTGAAGCACCCCTGAGAAGTCCTGTAGCCTGAGCCACACTGAACGTACACGGGTGACAGGGTGAAGGCGTATATATTTTTAGGATATTTATAGTTCCTTTCGCCCCACTTGGCCCCAGCTTGCAGAAATTATGAATCATAGTTTTTGATAAAAGAGAAAATAGCAACAGTGAGGAAAAAGAAGTCTTCTATATTTCCTAGGAATTTGTTGCTAAGTGTCAGTTTGTCAAACACGTCTCCTCTTCTCATCTATCTTCGCTTTCTGAAAGAGGGTCTGGAGAGAGCTTTGGGTCTGCTTTTTAAGATGCAGAGGTTACTGACAAATTACAGACCGGTGATAAAAACAAGATGATGAGGAGGACGGGAATACTGGAGAGTTTGGGCAATAAAAAAGCGACAGAGCTGAAAAGTTACCAACGAATGTTTCACAGAAACAAAGGATGTGGTCTTGGGAGTCTCCAGAGAGCGCAGTTATTTTATGATATTCTGTTCCTATTATCACTTTTGTTTTGTTCCAGGGAGATTTTCAGCAACTTAAGAAATAGATTTTTGGGGCCAACTATCCCTCAGATGTGTGCACACAACTCCCCTTGACTTCTACTTGGAGTTATCTCCGGGCAATTGAGGGCAAAATGTGGCCTTTGGTGGATTGTTTCTGTAGCCAGACTGTAGTGTCAATATACACACAAAAATGCAAGTATCCAAAAGTGACTACTTTAACCTCTCATTAACATGAAAGGCTCCTAAGGCGATGAGGGCGTGTTACTTATATTTTGTTCTTCACTAACTCCTATTTTGAGGCCCTTTCTATCCCCTATGTGTCATAATCATAACTTTTTTTATTTTTTATTTTTTTTAATTCATTGAACCAGCAAGCACATGCAGTTGCTGTAAAACAACCACTAGATCCCATGTGAGGTACCGTTTCAATTTTACGGTAAATTTCCTGTTTTATGGATTCCTTTCTGAAAAACTCCTCATAGTACTCTCCAAAGAATATGAACTTTTCTTTAAAATGTAAGAAGTAGCTGCCCTGCAAAGAGTATTTTGCTCTAGTCCTGACTTTGTCATTATTTTTGATCTCAATGCTTGTTGTTATCGCTTCTCAAATGTTTTATTTCTATTTTACGTGCTGCTTGTTAGAGTTGATATTTTAGGTTCTTCTTAAAAAATGTATTTTATCGTGTTCAGCAAATTACACAGAACTTCTTCAGATATGAGAATGTGTCTTATTTAAAAACCCCTCTCTTAGTAGTTAAAATATATGTGCAGGATAGTACAATTTGAAGTGTGCAAGGCGTTTGTGTTTTAATTAAACTCTTAGAGGAGAAACTTGTTCACGGGAATTACTAGCTGGATTTTTAGCAGGTTGTATAAATAGTGACAAATTAGATCTTTGTAATCAGGGAGAATGTGGAGTTACCTGGTGAAAATCACTGCATATGTTAAATATTTCCAGTGTCAGCTGTAAATATTAAAAGTATGTGGGTATGAAATTGTATGAGTGCAAACTACCCAAGAGTAATTGAAATACTTGATCTGCTTCTGTTTGCTTAAAAAAAAAAAATTTAAAAAAAATTCAATTTTCAGACAATCTTTAGAACAAACAATAAAAAGTGAGGAGGAGTAACTTTCTCTTACAATATCAATATTGTGAAATAGGACAGGGCAGATAAGGTTTGAAGCAGTTGAAGGTAATCCTTGCGAACCCTGAAGGGCAGCACTTGGGTTCATACCCTGATTTCAGTAGTGAGGTACCTGAGACACCTTCCCTGGAAATCCTACAGTGTGATTTTTCAAAATATTTCTTATCTAAATCTGCTCTATGTACGTATTTATTTTATATCAGAATCTGTCTTGCTGAAAATATTTAAAATATTCCATCTCAAATAGAAGATGCTGCTGAAGGTGGTTGTTGCAGGTGATATGTTAAAGTTTTAGGGTTGTGAAGGTCAGTGATGTGTTATTTACTTGAACTAGAGCACTGGAAAAGTATGTATTTCCCACTAAAAAAAAAAAAAAGACTGCCTTTCTGTGTATTTGGTGTAGCTGAAGAAATTAAAACTACTGGCAAAAAAAAACTGTCTTAGGAGAAAAACAGTTTTTAAATTCAGTGGAATCTGCAGAGGACACCATGTAATTACTGGTGAACCTCTCATGCTTGGAAAAATACCCTAATATGTCTGTCTAGAGTACAAGTGCTCATCTTCAAAAATGACACCTCTATTAAATTAACTTGTTTCTGCCAGCCTCTTGTTTACTTAAGGCTGCTTTCACTGTTCCATAAAATGCCAATAATGGAGATGATTTACGTCATCTCCTTTGACATGTGCTCTTTGATGTGTTTTTATCCCATATGTACAAGGAAGGATTTAGGTCTTGTGATTAGCTCAAGAGGCTTGAGTTTTGCCTCTTGTTTGCAAGTTCTTATGACCTCCAGCTTCAGTGGTGCTGAATATTTTCAGTGGCAAGGTGAAGGGAAATGTAGCAGCAGGTACCTATTTGCTGGGAATCAGTTTAGGTATATAAGTGTACATTCACTTATAGATGGATATACATAATGTATATATTTACAATATATAAATATATGAGCTGATCTTAGCTTGTTTGAAGAGCTGGTTTTGATATTACCTTAGCCAATATCCCTGAAGATTAATTTAATCCCTACAAAGCTGTTAGAGGTCTTCAGACAAGAAGTGATATGACTGTTCTTAAAGGAAATGGAGATTAAAAGTTTCAGTTCTAGGCATGAAGTCAACAAGAGTTTCCACTGGAAAACTTTTATGGGAGTTGTTCCCAGGGTTTTTGGACCTCTTTAGGCAGCAAATCTCTATTGCTCTAACTAGCTCTTGAATAATTCTTACTCTGCTGAACCACTGTATGCCCCATGTGTAGAGTTAGCTGTAAGTACATGGAAATTTACTTTGCTTATAATACATTATTTTTCTAATTTCATTCTGGCCTCTCTGCTTCTCCAGACTTCCTCTGGTCTGATGGAATGCTTTTAGTGATGACTAAAACTTAAGATAATGCTTTGCCTGTGTCCTGTAAAATCTTAGGTGGTGGTAGTGACTGTTGTTGTGATGATGATGAATACCCCTAGATCTTTAAATATCAAATGAAAAATGAACAGGGAAAAAAATCTTTCCTTATTTTTGTAAGGAACCTCACCTTGAGGACAAAAGTATTTGCCAAAATATGTATAATCCTTTGATTCTGCACCTCCCAGTGGAAGGAGGGCTCAGCCTTCAGTGTATGCAAACAAGGGTTACAGCAAAGAACTTCTGGACTGACTTTTGTCAGTAGGAGGCACTAAATTGGTCCCAACACCAAAAGAATCTCCCCAGTTTGTTTTCTCTCTTTAACTTATTGATCAATTTGTTCTTATAAACCTACTTAGTGATTCTTGTACCTTTTGCATCTGATAATGTTGTAGGTAGTGCTCTTGCCCTCTGTGTTTTAAGCATGATTTCTTTTCTTCCACCACTTAATAATGTTTCCCCTTTTTCAGAAGCTGCACTGGGGAGGCAAGTGCATTTGCTTCAGCCATTCTCTCAGGAGCCTGCTGCATCCCTGAAATTCAAACTTCAGCACTCAGCAATAACTCTAGGAAAAAAACCAAGGAGTTAAACCTGGGAAAAATGACTAACCCTGCAATGTCTAGTGTTCTCTAGGTGTGACTTTGGGAGGTGATTTTTTTTGTTTTTTAATCATGGACAAATAACTTTTGAGTATTTCCATAGCAGTTCCCATCACTTGAATGAGTCTCCTGACTTTGCGCTTTTCTGGTTTTGAGCATTTACACGCAATTTTGGCAAAACCCCTCTCCTATGCTGACTCCTCTATGAACATCTCACTCCAGATATCATGCAGAGGAGGAAAAAAAAACAAAACAACTGGTGCCTGGGTTTGTTTGTTGTGATTTGGGTCCCGCCACAGCTTGTGCTGAGCAGAGACACGAGGCTGGTCACTTTTCGAGCGCCAGGACAAAAGGAAGCTGCCGCTGCAGGGAAATCCGGGAGCTTCCTCTTCCTGCTGGTCAGCCTCTTTCTTCCCGAGGTTGGCCTCTTTCCCAATGGGCTGCTAAAAGCCCAAAGCTCACTGGCTGAAATCCTGGCCTAATTAAAACCCATGCCAAACCTCCCATTGACTTCAAGGCTCTGGCCCAGATCATCATCGCATCCAACGGTCGCCTCACTCCATTGTTTATGGGATTGTTCCGATGGCTTTTCTGGGGCGATGCTCAACGAGCTCACAGCCCCTTCCTTCCCTGTGGGCAGGCAGCCGGCTCCAAACTGAGTTCGTCATCAGGCAGCGTTTTATCAGTTTTAGCACCGTATCTTTGTAAATCAGACCAAAACAAGTCCAAGATCCTCAGCAGTTCCTTACATAGCTGCAGCCTGGAAGTGTGAACTTTTCTGGATTTATTTTGTTTTGCGTGTGCCGAGGTGACTGGGAGATCCCTGTGTGATGCCTCCTGCACTGTAATTACAAGCATGAATACTTTGGCAATGGGAATGTATTAAAGAGCCAGTGGAAATGGTAAGGGGACACATGAGGAAAGGGTTGAGTCCATAAAGTGTCAAATGCTGATTTAACAGAGCAAAAAATATCCCAGTTCTCATATGATACAGTACAGGGGTAATATTCCTGGTGTTGTAAGAATATTTTGTTTTGGTCTTCGGAGTTGTTGGTGAGAGAAATAGCTAAAAGACAACTTAAAGAAACTGATTATTAATAACTGAAAAAGTATTTGCATTTAATAGAGCTCCCTTTTTCTTTCCTCCTTGACTTTCATAATATATTGATGTTGGGTTTGTTTTTGTTTTGCTTTGGTTTTTTTCTTCAGGAAAAGGAGGCTTTTCATTTGATTAAACCACCTACTTGAACTTGCTTGGTGCCATGTGCTGTAAAAACAAAGGCTGATATAAACATAAAACAAATAGTTATGCAAGCGAAAAGAATCCTGGAGTAAAATATTCAGGCTTGATTTGCGAGTGGCTCGCTCTGTGTTCCCTCTGACCCCAAACATAACAGCAAAACACATTATTAGGACTGAAAAGGAAATAGCACTCTTGGCTAGTAATGGTGAGGACCTGGGTCCTGCCCATGCCATGAGCATCTCCACTGACCTCCTAAGGTCCCTCGCCGGGTCGTCTACCCCAGTGCATTCCACACGCTTCCCTTCCTCCAGGAAAGTAATTTGCAAACCATTTTGGAAACACTTTTAGTTTAAGCTCTTAATGTTTGTTTTCTGCAACTGTTCTAGCAGAGATGGCTATGAGGTGTTTGATGTGGAGTATTTGATCTGCATTGTGAGGGCTGAGTGCCGAGCCGGGTATGTGGCGTGCTGGCAAAACATCAGGACCAGATCCCACCTTCCTCAAGGGTGAGGGATCTGCTGTGAAATTGCTGAACTTTGAGATGTGTAGTTACAGTAGTACTGGTAGAACAGACTACCAGCACATTCGAGACCTGGTGTGCCCTTTGATTTCTGTGTAGGAAAGCATGAAATCTCTTTAATTTGTCATTTATTCTCAGTACTACAGGATGAATCTGCACATGCCAACAGCTTTTGTTTTGTGTGGTAACTACCGAACCCTGTAGTGCAGCAAAGGAGACAGGAGAGCATGCAGCATCAGGAATTCCCCTGAAAACACTCTTCTTATCTCCTTTAAAAAAAAAAAGAAAGGAAAGTGAGAGAAATGATTTCATAGATTTAATAAACAGTTCAAAGTCTCCTGCAGGATCTCTCTTACTATGCATGTTTTTCATTGTTCTTTAATGAGTAAATGACCCGTTAATGTGCACAAGAACATATCAGAAGCACATGGCAGTGAAGAAGCTTGGGTGGCAGTAGATTTGATCAAAGATTTTCAAATCTGACCCCAAGTATTTGATGAAGAAGATTAACATGGAGACAATTTGCCAAACAAATACAGCATTAAGAGCCAAGAGACAGGCTGAGGGAATTGAAGGCTCCAGATTGCCCACATAAAGAATATCACTAAACATAAAGAAAACAAAGCCAGGATAAATGTCTGGGATGTGGAATCCCACAGAACAGGACTTGTGCTGCTGATTGATTATTTTTGTAATACTATTTTAAATATGGTGTGTAAATTTTTTTTTCCTCCCATATTAAAAAAAAAAAAAAAAAAGTTGTGCCTGTGACCTGGGTTCTAACAGTGTTACTCTAAGCATTTAAAAAGATTTCTGGAACAGAATTGGTTAATTAGTGCTTTGTGTCACATATGACCCAACCAGAGATAAAAAGGTTTAAAGGTCTCTTGTAACCCTGCAATGCCATTTGTAACACAAAAATAACCCCCTTTCATTACTGGCATGCCACTGTAGCAGGCAGGTTATTTTTTCCCTTCGCTGCAATGAGGGCAGCTTTCGCATCAGAAGAATTCTTGGCAAATTAATGCGCTACCTCTTGGGCTAATTAAATTAGAAAGGATCAAAAATACAGAGCAGCTTTTGTGGTGGACACAATGTCGTGCTTCATGCATCTTGCTCAGAGAGGAATTTCTGCCATTTAGCCCCTTTTTGCCTCTAGCAGCGTTCTGGACTCTCTAACACAGTCAAGTTCCTAATTTGCCTCAATGAGAGAGAATTATTAACTGATAATAAGAAAAGGAGCATTCACAGCTCCAGGCTGGGCTGTGTGGAAAAGGGTGAGCTACACAGCACCTGAAGCGCATGCAATTTTTATTAATTCCTGCCTAAAACAACGCATTCAGGAGTAAAATTGCTGTGCAAATGACAAAAACAATTATAATTTTGATTCTTCGGTTCTGAAAATATGAACTGCTTTATCTTAAATATGATTAGATTAAACTAGTAATAAGTTCACCTCTCCTTGAGCCTACACGAAGCAGTTTTGGTTGTAGCAAGTGCATTTCATTTTGAAGTTGGTTCCACTTAAATTGATTGTTCTTGTCTTCAGAAGTATTTTTGAAAGCAAGAGAGGTGTAGTTTTTCATTTATGCCGGCAGTGTGAACTGTAAAACCGCTTTTACTCATTGCAAATAGCAATTGTGCTGCTTGGAGAGAATGATCTATACAATGAAAGGTATTAAAGTGGATCTAGGATAATGCAAAGCAATGAAACAAGAATGTACTTAGATGGACATAAGGTTATAGTAGGTTATTCTTACATTTTTTTTATCCTGAAAGATATTTCTTGTTAGGGTAGAGATACGATCCCTTACAGACATCGCTGTCGGAGTCAAACTGGAGTGTGCTCCTCTTCCAAATACAACTAATGGCTGGATAGGGAAAAACAGGATGAAGACCCTTCATGTAAAGCTTAAAAAATAACTCTTTGTCCAAGAACCACTAAACTTTCTCTGCTTTCGAGATACTCAAAGCTCTGCTTGTTGTTTGCTATGAAGATACAGTTTTTCCATGGTCAATATTTTTGCCCTAATGGCTTCACTCACTGACATACTGGAGTCTACAGATCTTTCAAGGATCATCTGTCTGTGCTTTCCTTTTTACTTGAAGTATACATGCTTTTATATGTGTCTGAAAGAAAGTAAATTTAATGATTTTGAAACAGATAGGAGGGCATGTATGCAAGTTACAGCAGCTCCAGGGTGACAGTATCCCCTTAATTAATGAGTCACTTGGAGTTTGGGACTAGAGAGATCTAGATTTTCTTTTCTTTTTCATAAAAATAAAAGTGTGCTATTGAAATAACTTGTAATTCATTGGTGTACTCAGCAGCTCCACAAATAACTTTGTTTTTTGCTTGTATTTAATCTGGAGATGGAAAACACACACACAGCACCACGTGAAAATCTGGAATTTTGGTAATTTTTTAGGAACATGTGAAACACGTGCCAGTGTGTGGCACATGCTTTTTGTATGACTTGTGATGGCAGACTCTCTCTGCGTTTATATATAATAATATAATTAATAATATGAATGATGATGATAATGATAAAGGTAATAATAACAAAAACAATAATAATAATAATAATAATAATAACTAGAGGTAGTCCCTGTCCTAGAGAACTTTGCAGTCTAAATAGTTGTGGAAAAGAAAAAAAGTTAGAAGGAAAGGAGAAAACAGGCTTGGCTACAAGATGCAGGAGAGAAGTGGTGGAATGGGAGCAAGATAATACCTGTTTCCCAGTTCCTATCACATGTACTCTGCTCTGTTCCTGCCGCTCTCCTAAACCCCCTAAAAATCTTTGGGCACACTGGAGAGAGGAGGGGGTGAAAAACTGTGACAATTAAAGGATTCAAAAACTGATCTCAGGTATTTCATATTTCCTTGAAGGGAAAAAAACCTCAGAAACAAACAGCCCAAGAAACAGTGCAGGGAGAGCAAATATTTCAGTTAATTACTTTTGTATTGAAATATTCTTGATATGTGTAAAGGTGGGAGATTATGACACATTTTATGGTTTTTTATTTTATTTTTTTAATTTATATTAATGCTACAGTAGTGATTAAACAGCCCCATGTAGAGCCTTTAACCCTGCCAAAAAATCTGGAGGTCCCTGTTATTGCGCTAAAAACACCAGTGGGGCCATGTGCTGGGGTTGTGTTTGATTATTTTTGTGAAAAAGAGGAGGGAAATTAAAATGAGAGGGTGTGCAGGGCTTGGGCTCAGCACTTGGAGACTAAAGGTGTGTTTCTGTGGGAGAGGCACGTTGGTGCCTGAGCTCACGGACATGGCAAGAAGCTGCTGGGCTGTGGGCTTGTGATTATATCTGGTCACTGTCATAGACTGCTGAACTAATGCAAAAACTCTGGCAAAATATCAGATTATTTTATAACTTCGTTGTCATTTTAAAGATTCTGGAGGAACCGGGTCACAGGCTGATTGGATGAGTCACTAAAGGAAAATGTGTCTGAGAATGAGGAAAAAAATAGAGTTTTATAGCAAGATTTTTGAGATGGGAGGGAGATAAAGTCAACTCCAGTCAACCAGAAGAATTCCCAGAGACAAGTGGAAACTTTTTTTTGCTGGATTAAGAAGTTGTAGATACCACAGGACTACACTACAATAAAATCAGATATTGACAAAGCTTACCCATTTGCTTGCAAAGGAAATGATTTCATATATATATATATATAAGAAATCATATATATATATACTTAATCATATATACTTAATCATATATATATATATATACTTAATATTCAAGTGTAAGATAGGGCTTGGAGCAACCTGGTCTAGTAGAAGATGTCCCTGCCCATGGCAGGGGGTTGGAACTACAAGATCTTTAAGATTATGATCCTTTTAACCAAAACCATTCTGTGATTTCCACCTGCTTAGTGAGGGATCAGTGAGGCTCTTGTTATGTCCTATGGTAGAGTATAAGCATGACTAAAAGGCAAAATAAAACTATAAGAAAGTGATCTCTTAACTAGAACTGAAAAATATTTTAATGAAATTATTCAGGAGAGGGAATGATCTCTTACAATTCTGTAGAAGTCTTTTGAAATGTTATTTCCTGTACACACATTAGAGGAATCTGGCAAAAGGGAAAGATGATTATGCACATAATTTAGGAAAGTGAGAAAAAACGTGGACATTTAAAGCAAAACTGAAAGATTTGTATTAGTCAATCATCATGAAAAGAGAAACTCCTGACCTCGCGTTTATACGTTTACATGAAATAATTTTGAGGAATCATCACTTTCAATCTCTAAACCCTTACCAGGAAAACTGGGAAAGATGTATAAAGTGATGGCTTGACTGTAGTTAATTTTTGGTCTTATCTAAAGTTCACTTGCAGGGAACTTCCACAGCCCAGGGATGGTAAAGAGACTTTGTATCCAGGTGACTTCCAGCAGTACAAGACTGGACATGAAAATCATCTTACAAAATATCCCACATACATGCAGAAAAAATGAAAACCTGGCTAGCTTCTGATTGCTTTTTACAGTTCGTGATGTGAAATGAGGCCTTGGACAAAGAAACTATCCATGAATTTTAAAGGCATAGAGAACCTGCTCTGCTCGTCCCGCCTTCCCAGGTTTTCTGTGCACAGTGTCGCCCCTTCTTGTGCTTGGCTTGCACTGTAGGAAGGGCTTCTATCTCCTGTGGTGGCTGTGATATCTTATTATTGGTGTTTCAGTGATTTAAATAAAATATTGCACCAATACTGCAGCAAGTCACCATATGGGAAAAAAATGCTGCTGGTTTCCCTTGCTCTGCTCCATCCTGAGGTTGGTAAAAGAGTGAAACTCATGGGTTTAAGCCCTTTGGTGCTGAGGCACATGCCCAAGGTCTTAAACTTGTTGCTTGTTCTCCTGCTCCACTGTTATTTAATGGGAGCCATAGGGAATTATGTGGCTTTCAGACCAGGGCAAGCAGCCAGAAATTGTGCAGAAGAAGGTGCAACAACCCCATGAAAGCTGCACAATGTCCCCCTGCTGAAAAGTATCATCTGCAAATATTTCAGTTAAGGAAATTACCTCTATAATGAAAAATAGATAAAAAAAATTAAGGAAGGTTATAATGGTTTATGTTAAATAAATTAAAGTTTTTCTACTGCTACAACCACATTTCCCAGTTAGTAAATTCTAATGGGATGCTGAGGTTGTAAATCCATCCTTGCTGGGGGCAACCCCGTGAGAAAAGCCACGGTCGGACCCTCAGCCAGGAGCAGAGGGAATTCTCACTCGGAGCACTGCAGTGAGCCTGGCTTCTCTTCCTCTCCAGAGGTCACATCCTTACCCCAAACATATGTGTGCCTTCCTTGAGCAAGTTTTGTTGACGTCTGTTTGCTAAACGAATGTCGTCCTAAAAACACAAACTGTTGCACGGTTTTAAAGCAAAACCAGTTTGGTACTGATGATTCACTCCACGCTGCTCTGCCCAGGCACAGTGATTCCCTTCTGATTTTTTTTTTTTTTTTTTTTTTTTTTTTTCTTCTTCCTCCATGAAATTTCATTTCCTGACAGTTGCCACATTTCTGAGCTGTATTGTTTTGCAGTGGGGACTCCCTCTTTTTTTCCAGCGTGCTAAAAATATATTTAGTTACTGCCTGGGTATGTTGGAGTTGTGGATTTAAATTTAAGTTTTCCTTAATTTGGAGGTTGGTAATGAAAAAAAAACCCACTATGTGTCTAAAAGGATGGATCTCATTCTGGGTGTGGGTTATGTGAGGGCCCTTATACTCCCTGCATGGGAGAACTGAGGACTTGGAATCTCGGAAAAGGTCAGATTGGATGGAACTCTGAGCAACCTGGTCTAGTAGAACATGGAGGTTGGAATGAGATAAGCTTTTTTAAGGTCCCTTCTAGAAGCTCTGTTTTTTTCTTTTTTCCAGTCAAAAGGCATTTTTGGATGATGTAAATTGCTATAAAAAGAAATTCGTTCCACAGTTCTGTTCTTGGATCCTACTGCAAATCTAGGATCGTGTGAGGATTTTGCATCTGTATCTGAACTTGATGTATTGGTGTTCCAGCAAGGCACCTGATGGGAAATGCTGTCACTTTTTGGATAGAAGTGTTTCACAAGAATATTGTCACTGCTGCTTTTCCTCATCTTTTGTATCCCTGTGGGAAGGGATCTGCAAATAACACAATTTCTAGAGGAACAAAGGCTACAGGAGAAAAAAATTTGATGTCCTGACACCAGATTTTGGATTATTTTTGACTTTTTTTTTCTCTCTGTCTCTGAAATTGCTAATAACAGATGCTTGAATTCCAGTCAAGTAAAAAATTCCAATTGATTTCAAAAGAAGTTGGATTAGATCCTAGCATCAGTTTGGCACCTATGAAAATACAAACATATGCAAGGGCTTCACTTTCAACTGCACTCAAAAATATTATTTAAAAAAACCTAATAGCAAAAATTTTGAAATTCCTTATTCAGAAGAAAAAAAATCTTCGAATTTTGCAGACATTTCTGTTAGGAAATTTAAGGTATTGATAATGGTTTTGAATGAAAATTTGAATAAAGGCCATATTGTCTATTTTTCATGGAATTGCCTTTTGATCTCATCATCCCACTTTTGTGGGTTTTATGCTCAGGAATTCTTGGTTCTGAGGGCACTATACTTTGGCTCAGGATTCCTGTGTATATTTTTGATTTGGATTTACTCTTGGGGTGTTCTGGGCTAGTTGGGCTCGAGCATATGGTTTGATTTTTAAGTCAAGTGACACCACTTCTTACATATGCACATTACTCATTCACCATGCAAGTTCAATAAAATCAAGGCATCTTTTATTTTTTTATTTAAAGCTGACAAAGAAGTCATACTTAAAAACCAATCTAGGAAATTACTTCATTGTCAGAATTATTTCCTCTGATCATTTCTACGCTTTAATTTTTATATTATTCTTTCTGTAGCTGTGGCGGAGGACTTTTACCACTGGAATGAGTGGGAAAATGACATCATAGCAAAATGTCATGTTTTTTCAGCTCTTAAATGGCTGCACTACAATTAATCAAAATTGGTGTGATTTTTATGAAGTGATATGACCAATAATTTAGGACTTTAATTGGTTCATGAAATGTCTTATTTTTTTTTTAAAGGCGTAAACATTTAGGAATAGCTGCTTTTTTTTCCCTTTTTTTGTTTAAGAACGGCACAAATTCATTATTATCATGTGATGCTGACATCAAATGCTGTCTGTATGATATATATATATGTAGGCAAATATAACGTGCTGAAGAGATGTCTACTTTTCTTTGCACTGCACCAGAGGGTGTTGTGCATAACCCTTCGCAAAAGATGGCTTGTTCCATTTGAAGTTGCACTAAGCAGTGTATGGGGTGGCAGCCTGCCAATTAGTGATCCATTTTCTCAGAAACCAGAGTTTGAGGCCGTGCCAACCAGCCCCATACATCTTATCTTCAGCATCGCGGCGCAGCCTCGTAATTCGTGCGAAATTGTGTTTGACGTTAAATTATAAACCCTTAGTGTAATAATAAAAAAAAATAAATAACCCTAAAAGCAAATTAAAAATTGTTTTCACTGGAGCAGGTTATAAGCCCACTAGAAATGCGATCTGTAGTCATCAGTCTACGGGCAAAATTCCATTTCTCAAGGGTGTGTTGAGTTTGTTTTTTTTTTTTTTCCCCCCCCCTTCTCTACTGATCAAAAAAGCTGCAATTCAGAAAACTGAGTTTAGGTAGTGCAGGAGTATAGTTTTTAATTTGAGGTGACGGATAAGACTCCTTTTAATTAAAAAAAAATGGTCAGATGTGTTGCAGGAGGATGTAGCTGTGTCGCATGCCTACCTATCACAAAACCTTTAGGTTTTTTGTATGAAAAAAGGGCTTTTTTTTTCAGAAACAACTGGTAAAAAGGTAAAGTAAATGCTGTCCAGATGATCAAGATGATCCAAAATCTTGTTGTGTGACCACTGCAGTGTCACCAGCTGCTGGTTTGGAAAGGCAAAGCTTCCTTGTGTCCCGGAGTTGTGATGCAGTACTTTGCTCCTTAATGTTTCTTAAAAGCTCACAGATAAATATCAACCTTTCAAAGCCTGAGAGAGAGAAGACATACTTAAAGTAGAGTTAAGAGGAGGGATAAAAAGTCATTTTTTTTTTTTTTTTTAAATCTGTGCAAATTTGCTAAATTATCACTGGGTACATAGCAACATCTTTACTTCATGTTATTTTTACACTTAAAAATTTGATTTCCAACAGAATCGTGGAGGATTATTTATATTCAAAAACATTTTAAAGTAAGGCAGACTTTTGCTAAACATTTTTAAGTCTCCCCACATAGCCAAAATCCTATGTCAAGTTCAAACATTTCCTGGTTTGCCCATATCATCTGTCAAGATGAGTTCACAGGGCTAAAAGCATTAAAATCTTGCAGATCTTTCTGTACACAATTTAAAAAATGCTGGTCATATAAGGAAAAAAGGATAATTAGTGAGAATATTTCTGAACAGTCTAAGATTTTTTTGCATATAAAGTTCTTCTAATTAACTGGAATTCAAGCTCCAGTGAAAATGGTTTTAGGAATACTTCAGTGCCCCAACATATGAAAATTAATCCGCAGTCACTTAAAATCTGACTTTAACTTGCTCTACAGAGTGGACTTCACTTCAGACTTAGAGCCTAGATAATTACTTGACACCTCTAAGTTCATACTTATCACCACCTCCTCCAAAAGCCAGTGAGATGTTCATGTTCATTTATAACGGGCTGAAATACTTATTCACTTTTAACTTGGATATTATTTCTTTTTTTTATGTGCCCTAGAACACTGAGATTCAGAGTTTATCCATTTCAATGCCATAACTTGGCCCATTGCACTGTTCTCCTTGCCTGGTGGTGTCCACCATTCCCAGAGGAAGACCATGGGTTGGGATAAGCCCCATTCCCCAGTGACCCACATGGGACAGAGCAGGTTTTCATGGCAGTGGTGTTTCTGAGCTCGTGTCTCTGCCTCCATGAGGTGCAGACACTACTGGTCTGCATCCAAGATAAGACTTCAAAATGATTGCCAGGTAACTCCAAACATTTTCATATCTTCCAGTGCCAAACCAATTTTAGCATTGGAAATTAATTTCCTAGCGTGTTTTGGGAAGGAAGAGGTGAATTAATTACTGTGGACACCACGACACCATCCAAAGCCTACAGTTAGTTGCTGGTTCAGATTAGCATGAAACCAGTAGTAATTGGGTTCCGCTTCTTTATCATTCAAGAGCTCTTTTACATGACAAGAGGATGCTCACATCTCCAAGGGATACCTTTGGCACTTCCACCGCTTTAATTTCTTTGCACACCCCTGTTCATTATTGAATCTTGGAACCAAAGCAGGATGTGGGGAGGTCTGTCCGTCTGCTTTATTTCACCTAAGCAAACTCTGTGCTCCCTTGTTGGCACAGGAAGCATTTACAGAAGTTGTTTAAAGAGCAATTGCTCTTCTTCACCGGGGAGGCTGGTCTTTGCTCGGAATTTAAATCAGGTTCGTGACGCAGAAGGGAAATGTGAGGCTTCTGAGCTGTGTTTGTGAGCTGAGCGCTGCTGATGGGCTTCGTGGTGCCTCAGCAGAAGGAGATCTCATTGAACTGGCTGTGTGTTCAGGCAACTATATAGCCCATATTGCTCTTCACCATTAAAACTGCGTGCAGGAGACAATTAGGAGGTTTGAAAACACTTAATGTAAATAAGTTCTGAATGCTGTGAAGTAAATGTGATTGTACTGTTGAAACTGGAGATCCTAGAGCAATACTGGTGAAGAAATCAAGTCCTGTGTCTATGGGAAAGAATTTAACTGATGCAGATTGTAGGTCAACAAGTGGTGTCTACGCTGCCTGTGCTTGTTTTTGTTGCTGCCGTTACGTTTTCTGTGTGTTTTGCTACGAAGTCTCATTCTCTTTATCTCTCTTGACAGATGGAATCAGTAAATGTTACATTATCAAGTTTTATCTAAAAATGTCTTCCATTGATAGCGCATTTATATCGTGTCATAAAAGCTCTTTGTACCAAAGCACGGAGAGCTGGGAAAATCCTAACTAGTGAGTAAGCTTGCATTTTGAAAGTAGTAAAAAAGTTCTTTGTTCTACAGCATCCTATTTTTAGGGCGAACTTAATTAAAGTGAGTAAGGAATTTCGAAATCTGGAATAGGAAAAATTGGGTCATTATTAATTATTATGTATATAATAAATCCAGGGGCTGTGGTCTTTCTTCTTCACAATGCACGTATGTCTTTTCCTTCCTCACAGGCATTTTTCATTACCAAAGGACTCTATTTCCCTTCTCTAAGGCCCTGGTTCAACAACATGCTGAGCTGAGAATCTAGCTGTAAGCACACAAGGAGGACCTTTTTTTTTAGAGAGGGGTAGGAGTGTTCAATCTAGACATTGTCAAGAGCATTTCCAAACTGAATTACTCATAACGGCCTGTCAAAATCCAGTTTCTCTAATGCATCTCTGCAGCCGCTTTTTCTCCTTCCAGTCCTTCAACACCTTCTCCCTTTCACCTGCTCCCTGTCAGTCTGCAGCCCAGGAATGCATGTCTCTGTAAATGGGAAGGTAATGCTCTTGGGACCACAGAGAATAATAATGTCCCCAGCTCATATTATTTTCAGATGGTGTTCATAGCATAGCCCCTAATCAATGTAATTCAGCTTGATTTTCTCTCCCTGTCCCCTTTTTCTTCCTCTGACTCTTTTTTTTTCAGAGTCAGCATTCCTCTTGTCAACTGCTTTTTCTTTCCTGTTTTCTTTCTCCCCATCACCCCCAGCTCCTGAGCTCCCTTGTCACCTCGCCGACTTGGATCCTTTCCTGTAGACACTTGGTCCTATTACGAGTTCCCATCTGCCAAATCACTGCTCCTGCTATGTGTGTAAAACAGTGTGCTCTGGGGTCAGGCAGGACAGACGTGGCCTGTGTCATCTGGGCCCCTCCTTGCTTCTGAATCCCTGGGGAAGAAAGTGCCCAGGTAAAGCAGTGAAGAATTTCCTGGATTCAAACAGCTCATCTGCAATTCCTGGGTTTGGAGTAGTGAACAGGATCTCCTCCAGCTTGTACCATGCTTTCTACTCTTGTGTGAAACAAAAGAGCACTGGAAAACATGGATTATTTTTTTTAATAGTTCCTATCTAAAACATGAAAATGCGTTTCTACCTTTTTTTGTGTGTCCAGTTTTAAAAACTCAAGGTTTGATTGCCTCATCTTTTGAGAAATGGGGAAACACTGAGGCATAAAGTGCTCCTTCTCTCAAACTTGTGTGCATACTCCAGATGGAGTTTAGCAATGACTGAGCTTTACACAAAGATTTCCTAAATCATTTGTTCTGACTATGCCATGTTGGTACAAGAGCACCATTATGATTCTTCTGGTTATACAGGGATTGCTAAACTGCCAGGACTGGACTGGTTTGTGCTATTCAATATCTGTTTTTACACTCATAATTCTTGGATTATTCCCTGTGACATCCTGTCAAATCTCTTCAGTTTGGGCTCTTGTAAATGATGCCCCTTGGGTTTGTCTGAGTGCCTACAAATAGACAGGAAATGTTCAGCAGTGATTAAAGCCCATCAATATACTCTGTCAAGTAGCTGCTGCATTTAAAACCATAGGTGGATAGATCTTAGCAGCGGAAAAATTCGTGAAGTAAAGTAATTATGATGTTTATTTCTAGGCTACATAAGAGAACTATGAATACCCATAACATGTTTATACAAAACAATGTACTTACCAGAATGAAAAAAATGAAGGACAAATAATTCATAGCAGGGTTTGTATTTTGCCTCATAAAACTCCAATTTATTTTAATTGGAGGTATTAACTACCATATGATTATTAAGTGTAAAAGTAAATATGAAAAGAAAGACAAGAAAATGAAGTTTTTATTGCAGTCCAACGTTAGCTTTTCTCACTTCAGTGTTGATTTTTCCACATGTGACTTGCAGTTGTAATGGAATAACAAGTAGAGAGATTATTATTATTACTATTACCAGCTTTCCAGTAACAGGTGAAGGGTAATTCCTTCCAATTCTTTCCTAGGCCAAAATTTTTCTGTGGCAGATAACAGACTTGAACTGCTGATCTGAGGCTTCATGTTTGCATCTGCCAGCTTTGGGGAAAGGACTTCTAATCTGCTCTTGCATGGCATTAGAAGGAATTCTTTTAAAGTTACATGGAGAGCGACTAAGTGTTCAGAGGGGAAAAGAAAAATATCTTGGATCTGGCTGGGTTTTCCCCCCAGAATATGCAGAAATCTCTTGACAAATGCAGTGCTGAAGGTCATGCTTTGCACATGCAGCTTATTTTGAAAAAAACCCAAACTTTGGTTTGAATGACCTGTCCAGGAATGAGTTAGCCACTGTCCTGCCTCTTGTTAGATTATTTCTCATTTTGGAGCTTTTCAACCACCTTTTCATTTGCGTTTAAAAGTAAACCATGTTGCATTTTACCTTTCTAGAGCCTGGTCCTGGTCCTGCAACCCCTCACAGCAATGTGTGTCACCTCTCTGCTGGAGTGATGTTGGGTCTGACATGAAGCCAGCACTGGGTTTGAGACACTTTGCTAATTTAACTCCAAACCCCCAAATTTTAAAACTCCTCTTAGTAGTGTTCCTATTTTCAGGGAGAGAGGAGTAGGAGGACAAAAAAGAAAGTGATCGTAGCCAAATTTTAAAATTAGAGCTAACTTTAAAAGTCTTTGAGTTTAAGGGGTGTGACTTCAGGTGCTGGTTAATTTTGGAGATGGTGACTCATACTGGCAAGATTAGATCTGTGATTGCTCAGACTCCTAAACTTTGGGATCAGGGCTTGGATTTGGCCTGGTAATTTAGGCCTCTATCCTTTCCTGATTTGCTATATATGCATGAAATTTATAAACTTTTACTCAGGTCCATACACAGGCCATGAATTCCTGCTGCAGATGTTCCCTACTGCACGTGGACACCACTCTTAAACTTGCCAACCTATTACTCCCGTTCAGGCTTCACAATGACTGCTCAGATACCGTTAACTAAAATGGTAGACTAGAGTTCACCCAAGAAGTGTTGAGATAACTTCATTCCAAAAGGGAAGAAACAAGATTAAAATCCAGAAGTGACCCCCACCCAGCTCCCTCTCCCATTTCTCCAGAATTACCATCAACCTTGAGATGATCTCCAGGGTTTCATGGATGTTCATAAGCCCAAAGCAAGCCATGAACATCTACCCTTGAATGGAGTGAATCCATCATTCATTCTAACAAACAAAACCCCTTCTGAGCCTAATATCCTTAGTGTCATCGTTATTTATAATATGCAATCATAATCATTTTGGAGGTAGACCTGGGGTTAATTTGGCCAATCAGCTGCTGATCTCTAATAGTGGCCTATTCAAGTGTATGAAAATGATCCCCTGTAGTTCCTACATGTATGAAGGAAGTAATATATTGTGTTCTTTTTTCCTACAGGCTGCATGCCAAGGTACTTGTTTTCCCTGCAACTCCAGTGCACAATAACTGGATACTTTTAGCTCTTATCATTTTTTATGAACAGGTGGACGGGAAATCATTTTGGCATAAACAGGGAGAGGTGCTGCAAACAGGGTTGTCTCTGTGTTGAGGGCTTGCAAGTCTTTTTAAATTTTTTTTTTTTAATCTTTTCAGTTTTCTTTTTATAGCAGGCCTTGAAACAATATGCAAGTTTGTTTTGTCAGAGGTACAAAGAAGGGGTCTTTTGTGGCATTCAGTTGTGTCACTCTCCTTCTACCTGTGCTGACATCGTGCTGCTCCCCAGGAGCTTTGCTTTATTTGACAGTAGCCTGGTAAAACTGATCTCAGTGAAATCCCAGAAGTAGAAGATGTTGAGCAATCTTAAATGAGCTCTGCTTTTTTTTCTTTCGTTGTCCATACGACAGCTATGGCCCTTTACCATACTTAAATATATACTAATGGACTTATAAAGTGGAAGGGGATGTTTGTTGAAAAAGCAAAATATAAGCAATGTCTTTTTTCCAACTTAAAACAGCACAGAGTAAACAATTGTGAAGGTATCAGTTTTAAATGATGGAACTTTGAAGTATTCCTATGGTATTTGAGCAAATAGGCTGGTAGGGTTCATATTAATTGAATTAATTGCATGTCCTATGATTTGATCGCCTTTAGTGACATCCCAAAATCAGTTGTTTGGATATGAAGTTATAAATGGAACTAAGTGGACCTGAGTGGTTCTTTTTCACCGATAAATTAATAAATGGTGGCCAAAATTACTTCAGTAAAAGAGCTGACTCTTCAGATAATGGGAGGCTGAACAAAATTAGGTGTCTGCAGCAAACATCTCTTTCCACTGTGTCTAAAGAAGCATTTCCCAAATCAAGGCCACCAGTCACACATTACTTTAACCACAGTGAACTGAACTGGTTCAAAATAACTAAAGGGAAAAAACGATGTCTGATTGATCATATCAATTCTTTCTCTTCTCTGTTTATGGATTATTTTTTTGGGAAAAGGGATGATGTGTCTGAAAAAAGCTCAGGATGGAACAAGGTGGTGATATGATGAAAGACAGAAAAAAAGCAATAGGTGGAGGATATTTCAGCTTTAAAACATTTCTGCCCACGTGTTAGTGCTGAGGAACTATGAATGGGCACGAATAGCCATTTTTTTAATGAAAGAAAAGAGTTGATTCACTCACAGGCAGCAGTAACGTAACTTATTTTATAATAGCAAGAGCCAAGCATATGGTATTCATCATTAGCAGTAGCAGCAGAAGCCGTTTCTGCTGGGCCGTGGCTGGATAACCCCACTCCAGGGGTGAGCCCTGCCTCTCCAGGCTCCCCACCTTCCCTCTGGCACCGATGCCCTGGCACTGCTCCTGTGAGTGCCCACGGCTCCCAGCCTCTCAGTGTGTTGCCTAAGATCCCAGCCCCATCAGCTGCTCTTGTATTGTGGTTTTCTCAATGAGACAAGTTCCTTAATTAATAGTGTTTTACCTTTGTTTGCCATTTTCTCATACTGGTTACGAGCTCTATTAATCTCCAGGACTCTCAGGTCTATCTGAAGCAGCAAAAGGAGCTTTTTTTTTTTTTTTAATTTATTTTTCATGCCTCCTGTCTTAGCAATTGACTGGGCAGCTCAGGGATCTGAATCAAACCTGCTGAAGTAGTGAGCAGCTTTTAAAATGTCTTTACCAGTCCCCATTATCATTATGCTTGCGCACCACAACAGCAGCTCCGCTTTGGCTTGACAGTCACAGTGATCATCTCTATTCCTCTATAGCTTTCAAAATGTTTCTCTAAAATAGAAATTCCTGGCAATACATCAGGATGGAGACAAATGTTTAATAACCATGCTACTAATGGTAAAACTGAGACACAGCTTGTTTTAAGTGGCTAAACCCAAGTGTGTTATGCAGCGAGAGATCTCCTGGCTGGGTAGTGGCCCCGCTAGGTCCCTGTCACACCAGCCTGTGCTACTCTAGAGCAGCTGAACTCTCAGCCCTACAGACACTTCAGCTCACTTATGGATGACCTTGGGTGTGCCCTCAGCAGTTATTGTGGTGCTGTGTTAAATTACACTCGAGATGAGAGGAAGTTTATACAGCTATTTGCATTCAGATATCAAGTTGGATGGCAAACCTTTTGCTGACTTGCCATGGATTTTGGAGTGAGCTCTGTGCTTTATTATATTTGTGGATATTTAGCATTAGGAAATGAGGCACATGGAGATTGCTTAGAAAAGAGTAGAATCTCTAACACTGAGCACGAACTGCAGAAAAAAGATGTGCTGTGTCTGGTGAGGGTAATGACACACAGGCACAGATTTCCCTAAGGTGATGGGACTGCCCCATCCCTGGAAGTGTTCAAGGCCAGGTTGGATAGGGCTTGGAGCAACCTGGTCTATCAGAAGGTGTCTCTGCCCATGGCAGGGGACTGGGCTTAAGTGGTCTCTAAGGTCCCTTCCAACCCATTCAATGATTCAGTGATCTGCTGCCACCTTTATTACCTGTGAACATTCTCCTTTGAAGCCTTTATTTGTATTAAAAGTCAGTTATTCCTCAACATCAATCTTCTCCCTGTCTGTATTCATTTAAACTGAGAATGATGGATCCAGCAATGGGCTGGTCTGTGAGTGCTCTATTGTTGTTGTCCTCAAAATTCCAATTCAGTGTGTACTTTCCTTTTACAAAATCCCTTGGTATTGCATAAAACGCTGTCATGTTATGCTGTTACTAGATTGTGTCAAATCAGGAAAATAATTGGAAGCTACCATTCATCTAAGAATATTTTAATTAGTGGATTTTATCTGTCTTAAATTACTAACGACTTCTTCCTTGAAACTAGAAAAGTATGGAAGGCCTCATTAACTCTGGCTCTATGTTGCACTTGAGCACTGCTAGAAGTGTTAAGTTTGTTACTGAAACATGAGTTTTGCTTTCAGTACATTTACATTCTGGTCTTCCCCCCCACACACACACCCTCTCCCAGTTTTCCATATGAAATACAATGCTTCTATCTTTCCTTTTTCGTTAAAGGCTGGTCCATAATGATGGCAAAACTATGTGAATACCAATACGTGTATTTGTATTCTCTACAGTGAAGGCAACATCGGTTTTGTTCAGTTTGTAAATATGTACTGCAGTTTATTACTTTTATGAAATATTGGAGGAATGCAAAGATGAGGAGTTTGGTAAGAAAGCCAAAACCCAAACAATGCTTCAAAGACTTTTAAAATAAATCTTTATGTTGGTGTTGACAAAACTGAAGTAATACCATTTGAGACAGATTTTTCCATTGAGAGGCGATTTCAAAAACACAATTGCATTTCATGTTTGGCCAAAGTGGTGTCCTATCTGAGGCCACCTAGATGCTGAACAAGCTGAATCCTCTTGGGCTAAATTAAAGCACCAACCTCTGTGCTGGAGTTGAGGGACCTCTGGGATCCCTCTGGATTTCCAAGGAAGCTTCCCCGCTCACACATAAGCTTAAAGAGAAGCCGATGGCAGTTTAGGACTTTACGATTTGTTCCACAGTGCAAAACATCCCAGATACTTTGAGATGAAAGAATTTCTGTGTCTCTGTTTTGGACTCCACTTTGCTCACCTAAATTGGGGCACCTGCTTGGCTGAGGCAAACTGTTAGTGTTTGTTTGGCCAAGGCTTCAAATCCATTAATGCAACAGGGGATTTGTAGCCTTTTTTTTTTTTTTTTTTAATTTTATTTTAATGGTAGGTAATTTCTCCTTGGTTCCCTTGGATCTTTTTCCAATCCTTGTAAACATTTGTGAGAAGACTGAACAGACTCGAGTTTTTACTTGGAAAGGGTCAGGCCCCTGTGTTTATGTGATGTTGAATGCCCATCCAGGGCAGCCCTTGTTCTATGATCCGCCGAGTAGGGTGGCAGCTTCTACCTGTCACCCTCCTGCAGCAAAGCAGAAGCAAGTTAATTAAGATAACAAATGAAAATGGAACGGGGAAAAAGGCTGGGGAAAGGCACGGGAAGGACAAGAGGAAGAAGTTCTCTTGCAGTTCTAAGGCTATGATTTTCCATCCCTTCTTGTACCCCTTGGGGAGGGGAAGAGGAGGCTGGTGAGGCTGGGAGGGGGGCAGGTGGCTCCACCCTGCCCTGCTGTTATCCCTGGGAACAGCGGATGCAGCACCTCTCTGACCTTCAGACTGATGGCTGTACGGGCTGGGATGAGCACTTTGGAGATTTGGTAGGAGCAGGCAGATTTCACCAGTTTTCTGTTGCCAAGTTGCATACCACAAATGTGTCTGTAAGCCCTGAGAAATAAATAGGACTGCAGCTTTGTTTAAAAGTGGCATAAAAACAACAGAGACAGGCAGTCAACCAGCTTTTATGAATTATAGTTTTAAACTGAAAACATAATATGAGGTCAAGACTGCGGCTCTGATTTCCAGGAATTTTTTAACTCCCTGATTTTTACCTCTTCATCTTTCCTCAATTTCCCTCTCGTTCAAAGGTTCAGAGCAGAAATAAATGAGGAATAAGGACTACTGTTCTTAAAGAGTAAAAGATAATGACTTCAAATTAAATTGTGGGTTATTTTACATCTTTGATCAACTTCACATTTTCCTGAGGTAAAAGGTGTGCAGCTCTTCAGCTTCTGTTGCTGTGTTTTGGGACTTGAGCTGCAGGCATGTTAGTGAGCAGCCAAAATGGCCTTCACAGCACATTGGGGAACACAGATTTTAAATTAGGTATTTAAATTAGAAAAACCAAAACCCTAATAACCATTCTACCACTGCTGTAAAAATTCTCCCACATTCAAAGGTCTAGTGCTTGCATTGCTGATAATGGTAGTAGATGCAGGAATTTGTATGAACTTTTGCTAATTAATCTCAACTGTTTATTTAAATCAAACAATATTTGCTTATGCTGTTTATCATGCAGATGTCCTTCCTTAGATTTTTCTCTCTTTTTTTTTTTTTTTTTTCAAGGATTTTATTACTGCCTAATCCCTTTTAAAAGTACTGTATATCACATTTATGAAATGCATTGGTACCAGAAAGAAGCAGACGACTTTGTGTTTTTTACACAAAGACCCCAGGATAAGGGGCAATGTTTTTCCCCTCACAGGTGATGGAGTACGTACAAAGAATGCAGCGGATAATGGCAGTCCTGTCCTCTGAACAGATGGTGATGGTCCTGTTGCTAGGATAAGGCCTGAAGAATTTAGTTTTTAATTCCACATTATTTGCCTCAGTGCCATGAATATCCCTAGGTTTCCTCAGGCAAAAATACAACAAATACACAGAAAGAGAAAGAGGAGTGACATGCGGATAGAAAAGGAGACAGAGCACGGGAAAGGACTGGAGCCAGGTCAATAGAAGCTTTTGGGAAAATGTCTGCTCAGCTGTCTGCAATCACCTGGGTTTGAAAGGCAGGCAGGAAGGAAGATTGGTTTGGCATGAGAACGAGGCCTTTGATGCTTTAGATACCGCAGAGAAAAATACGCATTTCTTCCCATTAGAAGTCTGTTGACTTTCCTAATTAAGATAAACATGTTTCTGAAGAAGTTCGCTCTCACAGTACTACATTTGTAAAAACAACCATGCTTTTAAAATATATACACAGACAAGGACGTGTGCCAAGATGTAGTGCTGGTGTGGTCTTACAAATCACTTTACAGGAATATTTTTAAATCATTGCTTTATTTAAAAGTGAGCGAATTTCATTCCCTCCAGTCAATTAAATATCTAATTTCAACTCAAGTAGATAATAACCAAAGTATTTTTATATAAATGAATGAACAGTTAGAAAACTGTTAAACACACAGCCCTCAAGCATGAAAAATATATTCGTTTAACTGTTTTATTCTTTTATTGCTAATTTACTACAGAGATTTTGTGCTTACATCATTTTTAGTTTGTGGCATTGGGGAAAAGAAATCTTATTTCAAAAAGATTAATTCAGATTGAAATTCTCAAGGTTCCTTGTGCCACCTGAATTATTCCAACAACCATGCCATGGATCTGGTGGATGGTGCTGGTAGAGTTGTGGTTTTTCCACTGCGTTTTTTTTTGAGAAATAAGCCTGTGATAAATCTCCAGGGACCCACTCCCCATAACAAAGCACGTGTAAAATGTCAAAAACCATGCTGAATTCAGAAAAGGACACAGTGCCCTTACAAAGGTGCAGTGCCTGAGATTTGAGGGATTAATTGCGGTATTCTACTATTTCTAGGTGCCTGTGCAAAGCGAGACTGTATTAAGTGATTTAAAGGAGCCCCCATATCATTTACTCCTGTTGTCAGATGATCTGTGATCAGTAAGTGTCTGGTTCAAATTGTTGATTTCACTTCCACAGTGATTCTTGGATGTGATCCATGCCATCCTCATCATAATATATCACACAACAGTGTAGTGAAAAAGAAATCACATTTTACAAACATCTCATGTTTTTTGCCTGAAAATAAGTTGAGGAAAATGTAGATGAGACTATATGGGACACAAAACACCCTTATGTGCCAAAATGCATCATATACATTATTTATATGTGTGTGTTTATACATGTGTATAATTCATGATTTTTTCTTTAAAAATCAAGAGAATTTAATTGCATCAGTTTTATGTTTCAGTAAGAGTTTCAGAATTGGCTCATTTGGAATTGACATTTTTTGCAGTCTTCAAACAGTTCCTCTTTTCATTATGTATCCAAAAATATTCATAAGTAACATAGAATGGATCAGAATTTATTGGTACTCAGCTGGCTGGTACCAGGTTGTCTTGGAACCTCATAATCTCCAAACAGGCAAGTAAAAACATTTTACCCTCTCACTAGTATATTCTCTTTTAATATCCCTTAGCACTCCTTCACTTTTTACCTCAGTCTTTAGTGGTTGGTTCATAGAGTTTCTTCTCCCACACCTTCGGCATCTCGAAAAAAAATCCAACAGACAATTTTGGTTTCTTTCTTGGTACCTCTATATGTCACCTGGCTGTTGTTAATTCTTACTCTTTTAAGGCACAGTCATTTGTTCTACAGGATTCAGAGAACTACTAGAATTTTGCTTAATATTAGATGTCCAAAAGAGAGATGTTTTGGGACCAGACAGCATCCAGCTATCTGGGGGACACAGCTCTGCAAGTTAGAGGTCTTAGTGAGCCTGTTGAGTAGACATATTCTTCAACTTATTGTACGAAATGACGAGGTGAATTTGGTTCACAGCCCTTCATGTGTAAATAAATAAAAATACCTCTGAAACTCGATCGGAGATGAAAGAAGCCATTTCCGTCAGAGAGCCACAGAAGTGGTTTCCCATGCCATGTGCTTTGTGACACACACAGGAGCCTTTGTGGCTCGTGTTGTTTATCCTTCGTATTCTAGGAAGGAGTCAGACTCGTGCCTTAAAATGAGATAATGTGTCACTTCTGACGTTGCTCTTTCTCTGGAGTTTGTGTTCTTTCTTTAAGTGTTGACTGTTCTTATAGAAGCCTGTTATGAAGAAAGTTATGTGCGCTATTCTTCTCACTTTCTGCTTCATAAAGTACAATACACTGTGATCTTTTTAGATTATAAGAATGCAAACCAAATTGGAAAATGCTTTATTTCTTAATCTCACTGAGATTTCCTATGAATTCCCTTAAAAACGAGCTGAGTTTTCTTTGCTTTCTCATCTTAGACAATTTTTTTTCATGCAAAAGGTGCCAGTGGCACAGCTACCTCATGTAATGAAACACATAGATTTCACTTCTACTTATTTTATTTCTCGCATTCATCATTCATATTTAATGCCACAGGCATTTGACTTCCTAATTCCCTATATTGAATTGAAGAGGCATGCACAGCATGCACTCCAGTTTAATGACCTGTAATTCTTCTTCATCGATGACATACTTTTTCACCTGGAAAACTTGTGGTGCCAAACTTCCTCTCACATGTGTGATGCAGTCAGTATCCTCAACAAGGTGGTGATGGCTGGAGATGGGAATGACTGGGAAGTGTAAGGTGCTAACCTTAAACGCCCCTTGGTTTAGGAAAACATTGGCCTAAGGGTTTTTCAATTGATACACATATATATATTTAAATAATTTTTTTTTTTCTGTAGTTAAAACTCAGTTGTTGACTTCTGCCCTGCTGGCTCTAGAACATGGTTTTTTGCTTGTTCATTCTCCTTTTCTGAGATAAATTTCAAGTCATGCACAACTCTCCCACCCTAAGCTAATTAGCATTAATCTTCTGAGTAGGTCTGCCAATAATATTTTCAATAAAAAGGTTTTGGTAGAGCTCAGCACGACCAGCAGATCACACAAAACATAAATTACAGTATCTGGTGTCAGTATTTTGAACTGAAATATGATGGACTAAGCACCACCCTGGATGTTATTGTTTATTTACAGACATCTTGTAGGACTGTTGTAGTTATAGGGTTAGTTACTTGTACAAGCTCAAGATTTTGAATAAAGTATTCTGTAGAACTGCAGAGCATTCAGACCATTATAAAAACATTGCACCTTTCCAGGTTTTCAAAGCACTTTAGAAGCATTTACCAATCCTCATAGCGCTGAAACATGGGTAGTCTTATCTTTTATTGATTTCTCAAGTGGGTAGACTGAGACATTGAAGAGTTCTGGTTTGCTAACTGCGAGCACTCTGATAGCCAAATGCAATGTCTGAGGGGAAACAAAAAATGACACCGACTTTCCCCTCAAACTGTTACAGGGAAACCTTCCAGAGAGCTTCTCTCTGATGCTTTCAGGAAAAGACACAGAGAGATGAAGCTGCTTATTCAGGGAGAGCACTTCTGAATGGAAACAGAGTGGCGTGGAGGTGTTTTACAATTAAAGTGAACTCCAGAGTAGAAGAAGAACATCCTTCATTCCAAACTTTCTCAGAGTGTGAATACTTCATGGAGAAGGGTGGAGTGTGAATGGAGAGGGAGAAGATTTTCAGAAGAGGAGGTTTAGGCAGGAGAACAGGACCAGTTTGGTTCCTTGTGTAGGCTTCAATCTGGTCACTGGTGATGAAAGCTGTGAAGAGGGCAATGTAGAGCTTTTTGAACAGCATTAAAATCTCCGCTTCTCAGTAGTGTGCTTGCTGGTGTTCTCTTTCTCTCCTGCAATGAGACCCTGCAAAACCATTTACTGCCTGGCAGGGACCTCTGGGTATGTGCTTATTTGTGCCTGTGACTCGAGTAGAGTAAATCTTCAGTTGTCCTGTTATGAGAAAGGTTTATTAGTTGTTGAACGTGTATTGTAGAGGATGAGGAGCAGTGAAGGTTCCTGGCCTTTTACAAACTAATATTAATATTTCAGGAAGCTCCAAGAAGTGAAAGAAGTTGTACTTGGGTGATTGCAGTGATCACAAGAAAATGAGTTATTCTGTTGATGAATGGTGCTTTAATCTTAGTCTTAGTAATAGCCTTAAAGTTTTTCTTTGGAATATATCCTAGAGTATTAAAAAAAAAAAGGTAAGTTTTGCAAAAGATCTTCAAACATTTCAGCTTAGAAGTACAAAGCTTATGTCTGGAAAGGGTTTCAGAGGTCATCTGGTTGCAACTCCTGTCCCAAGGCAGGAGCAGCTCTAACTAAAACACTCTTTGGTTGTCAGGTGTTTTTTTTCCCCTTTGAAATTTTCCATTATTTTCATAACTTTCTGATAGTTCTCCCCTCCACCCCCTACCCTTGAAGATCTTAATGTATTTAGTGCTCTGATTTTTCTTTAGTTGTTAAAAATGTCTCAGAAAGTGGTTATTAATAAATCATTAAAGGTTTGCATCTCATTTCATTTCCTTGCTGCTCCACTGCTCTGTATTTCCAACCATAATACAAAGTCATTCTGAAAATAGAAGGAGGAGTCTTTTACAACTGAGTCAAATCTCAATGATGAGGGCAAACCTAGAGATTTTTTTTCCTTTACCTGAAATACTCTTTATCGTTCAAGTTATTTGCTTAGATAAAAGATTTCTCAGCCTGATCTTGTTTTATCTGGCATCTATGAAGAAGAAATAATTGGGTGTGCAGGGCTTTAAAAACTGCATATCTTGAACAGGGAGTCACTTCACCAATAGGGCTTTCCTGGGAATAGGGAATAGCAAGGTTGAATATAACGCTTGATAACTACAGATATTTTCAGTGGCACCAAAGGAGGTATGGGAAGTGATGAAAAAAACTTATGAAAGGTAAACGGACTATAATTCATACTAAATATCTCCCCTTGTGCAGGAGCTCTTTTAAAATTACTCAGATAAATGAGCTCATTTATGGAATATTTTGTACTGCATGAACTTATATGGGCACCTGTCATGTATATATATTTTTAATACTGAACTCATATAGATGGCTTAAAGTCCCCCTTGCCCTTTAGTAAATTTAAATCTCCCACAAAGCTGCTGTACAGTAGTCATAAAGAAACATTTATGGTTCAACATAATTTCCCTTCATTTCTTTTTCTCTTTCTTTAAAAAAAAAAAGGCAGTTTAAAAGTAATAAAGCACTTCCTTCTGTAAATCTTTGATCTTTTTTCTTCCTAAGGGAAGATTAATTTGTAAATATGCTAATGGATTTGTATAATATGAAACCTTCATAAGAAAAACTACATTAGTTCATATGAATGAACACATCTATCTTATTCAATTTATAAACTAATGGCTGAGAGCATCAACACTGTGCTGTGCTCGGTCTTGTGTCCAGAGTCGCTGCTTGTGTTTCAATGACAACACAGAATTTTGTGTAAAAAAAAAAAAGTGTCAGGTTGGATAAATTTTATTACTCCTGACTATATTTTTTTTTTAATATTTTTTTTTCAATAGTGAAATTTGCTTCAGCTCCAGCCAGATGAGTACCCTGCCTTGAAGAAATCCCAGGTGATGGAGTTGAATTATGTGGATGTAAGGCATCCAGCCACATGCTCTCCTAGGGAATTCTGTTGGCTTCCAGCGAGGTGCTGAGTGTCCAAGCATGTCAAAAAGCTGAATGATAGCAAAATGTTCATCCAGGTTGCTTACAGGAGCTGAGAAGTTGACCCTCGCCCGTTCCTTGCTGGGAATAGTGATCCTGCAACTTTTCCTTCCAGCTGGGAGTCTTGAGGATTTTGGTTCCATCAGTGATCCTTGTGGATTCCTTCCATCTCAGGATATTCTATGCTTTAGTGTCTCCCTACTTCCCCAGCCACTGTGGCTGCAGTGGGGCAAAAATGACCTCCCTGCTGCCTGGCAGGAGATGGGACATGGGCAAGGTCTTCATGGGGAGAATTCATCTGCAAGAAAGGTGCAGTGAAAACTGGATCACTGGAAATCTTATTTGTGTCATGTGCCTTCAGGCATTGAAGAACTCCCTCCCTGTTCTGTCTTGCTCCTCCAACCCTCAGTTCACCTCCTTCACTGTTAATTCCTTTATATGATTTTTTTTTCTGGTGCTTAGCTGAGAAGTCAGAGAAGGTTGAGGCTTGCTCCCATCCCTGCCTTCCAGTGAGGCTGTGGCACCTCTACTGTGACAATGGGACTGGAAATGGAGAGGACACGGAAGAATGGGGTAGAGCCTACCTTTCTGTTCTACCAATGCCTCTTTGCTAATTAAAATATCTCTTTTCTATTCAGTTTTCTCAAAACTCTTTCTCTCCTGGTGTTCCTTTGCCTGTTTCCTTTTCCAAACTAAACAATACTAATAGAAACTTGGCACACTGTTAGATCAAGTAGATGGAAAAATCATAGTCTGTGTGTTGATCCCGAGGGGCTCTGCTGTGTGACTGAATGGTCACTCTGGGGCACCCAAGTCCGTGGGGAAATGCTGCTCTTAGCCATGGCCTCATCTCTCTGCCTCTCCACCAGGAAGAAATCCATGTGCTTTGGTTCTGTTCCCTTCAACATCTTGGATATCTTTTAAGAAAAAGAGTGTGGAGAAGATTTAAATTGATTTTGAAGTTAACCCTAATTTTGATCTGGCTTTGTTTGCAGAACCAAGCTCACTGCTGGAGGAGTCTAAGGGGTGACCTTGGACCTCAAAGCACCTCCAAGCTTTATACGGTGATTTTTTCAGCTTGATTTATTAAGGTAAGCACAGATATCTTGAACTTCAAGCCAGCATAGTCAATGAAGGACTTGTTTGATGTGCTGGTGGTGCTGAGGAGGTGCGTCGTTAGCAGCTTTCTTCCCCAAGGGCTGACAGATTTGTGTCCGGCTCCATCTCACGGCTTTCATCCTGCTAGACACAAACAAAAGGTGTGCATTTCTTCAGGCATGGAGCTCACCAAGGCTCTGTCATTGGACTCCTTCCCTTGTTTGATGCTGTTGTGCTCTGGATAAGGATAGAATCCTAATGGGTACCTTAAGGCAGGAGAAGGAGGAGCACAAGGAAGCAATCCACGGCCGGTTCCTA
>NW_020955487.1:156706-160110 GCF_003031625.1 Empidonax traillii | reverse complement strand
TTTTATTCTGTCTTATTAATTCTATTTATAATCTTCTGTATCATGCAAAATAATGTCCTTCCAGGAGCATGCCATGAGTTATAACTCCAAAAGGCTGTGTTCTTCAGAAAGAAGAGCTTTGCCTCATGTTGATACTCTCTTAAGTAAAGTAAATGCATAATTTAACTCCCTAACCCATTGTTGGTCCATAGGTATTTGCTAAATAACCCCCTTAACTTCACTACAGGTAGAAGTTTTGATCAGCCTCTAAACTCGAGACATTCTGAATGAGAGAGATCCAAGAAATCAATAGAATGAATCCTTAGCATTTTAGAAGTTTAATTTCTAATCTGTGTCTCTGTTTCTTGCTTCACATTACTAATAGAAGCCTGTCTGCAAAGCATGTCCTTTTTCATTGCCTTTTTAACCCCTCCTCCCCCCCCCCCAATCTTAGCACTAGATCGTGAGTTGGTCAAGGTCCTGTTTAAATAGTTTTGGGGTTGCCAACATGGTGTGTTCTGATATTCAGATCTCATAATCCAATTTTGAAATTAAAAAGCTCGGGGCAAAAACACTCGCACAACTGAAATGCGTGTTTTTGAGCACTGAGCCAGTGTTTTCTTAAGAGGAATATACCAAATCTCCTCTTTCTCTTCCCAATTAATGTAACAAATGTCATGCACAAAATCTTACTTTTTAACTTGCGTCCCATGTGAGCACAAGAGACAGCGGAAATTAAGCTGGGCTATGATTTTGGGGAAGGTATCTGAATTCCATTTGAATGCAGAAAATATGCAGAGCAGCAACTGATTTACAGTGCCTCATTTGCTTTCTTAGCAGAATGATGTTCTCTGTATTCCCAACAATAAAAGCAACAGCAAAGAAAAAATAAGTTGGCATGTTTCACCCCCCCCACCAAGGCTTTTTTCTCCCCTCTGCCCAAGCCATTATTTTAAGTTTCTCAGTATTAAATCTAAAGGTTCATCAACTCACATCTTTACAGCTCTGTCTTTCTGTATACAGGACCCTGTCTGCCTGTTTCCTCTATTGCACTATTTTGTTTGTACTACTGTAATCATTTTGCTGGCCCAGATCTGTGTGGGTGTGCTGGCAGCTTTACAACAAAGTTACATGGGAACTGAGTTAAGGTTGAATATTTATTAGAAGAAGCCATCTGGCGTCAGGCTGTCTGTACAGGGGGGTTTATTTCTTTAGTAGTCTCTCCTTTTTCTTACTAGCTCTTCCTCCCTCCCTCTCCGTTTCTCATTTACGTGCCGCATACATGTGAAAAGTGGAACACACATCTTGACATATTGATTTGATTCTTGATATTTATAGCAATTAACCCCGCTCGTGTGATTATCCCCGTCGCCTCACCCCGTACCTCTCTGCCCGCCCTCTCTTCCCGTGGTGGGGGATGCTCGGGGTGGGTTCCCACAGCGCAGCCCCCCGGATGCTGCGGGGCTCCCGCTGCATCCCCTTCCCGGCCGTGCTGCTTCCCGTAGGCTCCGGGCAGCTCCAGCTCTGCCTAAACACCCCATCTCCTGCTCCTTCCACACTTTCCCTCCTCCAGCTCGTGAGCTCATAAAAGAAGCGCTGCGCTCCAAAAAAACTCCCGACTCACCATGTTAAACAAACTAGCCGGCAGAAGGGTGTCCGTGCTATTTCACCATTTGTATGACATCGCCAGGCTTCAAAGTGCAGCGCTAAATTGCCAAAAGATGTTTACTTTACTCTCTTAAGAGCTCCTCGTAATTCAATTGTTCTCTCTCCCGCAGTAGAAACACACATGCATCCTGAGCCGTGCTCTTGTGAGCCCCCACTACTTATTTACCCACGGGGTTTCCTCGGGTGTTTTTTGCACAGTGGTTAACTTTTTTATTTTTTTTTTTTCCCCACCAGGGGTTTATGGCTCAAGGTAATTTTTTTTTTTTTTTCTGGGGTGCTCAACTTCAAGGACCTTGAAAGACCAGCTGTCTGGCTTCCTTTTGTTTCTGTCCCTTCCCTCCCCACTGATACACATTTAGTGGTTTTCCCAAAACTTTTTTTTTTGTTGTTGTTTTTTTAACAACATGCATGAACCTGGACATCCAAAATTGCTGGTCACCTCGGAAAACCTTGACCTATTTTTCCTAGCAGGCCAGGGAAGCTGATGCAGTCAAGCTGGCAGCCCTTTCCCACCGTTCCTGCCTTTTGTAAGTTAATATTCCGACCTCTCTGCCTTGCATAACCTCCTGGTCCCGTCGGTGTGGTGGTTTTGGTGGCGTTGCCAGGTGGGACAAGAGGAGCACTGGGCAGTAGAGATTCTTTCCACTGACAGAAACAGTGAGTCACTACTGTCCTGTGATTATTCCCTTTTGCCAAAGGCTGGCTGTGAGGATGAAAGGAAAGTCCTTCCTCCATGACCTGTGCTGGGGGTTTGTTGCCTCCCAAGCTCTGGCAAAGCATAACACGTGGGCTGGTTTTGAGCAGTGTAAAGCAGAGGAATGAGGGCTGTGAGCCACGGAGGCTTGGAGGATGTAAACTGGGAGACATGGTGGTTCCCAGCTTCAGCCTCCCACCACTTTTCCAGCAACTGCCATCTCTTGGTGCTACTGGTTGGATGAATGGCAGCCTGTTATCTCCTCCCCCAGGTAGTGTCTCTTGGCCTGTCATGTCTTTTTGTGTGTTTGATCTGGAAAAGTGAAAAAAAAAAAAAAGAAAGAATTTTTCCATGCAGTGTGCTAGGATGGCTGAATAACTGTGCTGCTTGTGGGAAAAGGGATGGGGAGTGGAGCAAGGATGTGGTGCAACGTGGGAGCAATGCAAGGAGGAGGAAGTTTCTGTGAGGGGTGGGTGATAAGGGAGACTGGAAAGAGGAGCTGTTGAGCTGACCTTCCTTGCTCTTTTTTTGAGTTAAATGGAAGAGATTGCTCATCTTAACTAGCCCACAGTTCCATTCACAGTATGGAGAGTGGTTAGACAAGTACTCTGGTGAGTGCCAGTGATCGTAGCTCCTGACTCTCTAGGAAAGTGGGAGAAGAGGACGAATCAAGTAGACTTTATTTTGCATGTCATTTGCATACACAATGACATGAGTCAACCCTGAATCTGAAGCCTACCAAGACTTCCACTGCCCAGCAGACTGGAGGAGTTGTCTTTAAGTCAGTAGTAAGAGATATTGACTCTATTACTGCTGTTAACTCCTTTTGCCCCCTTGGCAAGACACTTAAGTCACCACATCTCATTTGTAAAGCATGATGATAATTGCCTTCTCCTACAAGTACTACAAATTAAAGGCTACTACCAGTAGTAAAGTTCTCTGAGATGCTTAGCAGAAAAGTTGTGCAAAGGTGTGAGGCTTAGTCTCCGTTGTCAGGCCTGGAAGTGCTTTTCACTGAATGAAGAGCTTATTATATGTATGAAAGAACAGGATGAACTGATAA
>NW_020955487.1:97801-154722 GCF_003031625.1 Empidonax traillii | reverse complement strand
TGTGTCTTTTTATTCATTTGTTTGTTTGCTTTGTTTTAGTCTGTGTTAGGTGGTTTAAAACTGAGTCACTCTCCACAATAGCTGCCTCTCCGTTCTTTTGCATCAGCCCCAGAAACTCTGCTTATGAAACAGAATATAAAACCCAAACTCTTCTCTTTACTGCTCATTTAGTTCAACAAAATATGTTTTATTATTTTTTCTTGACTTTTCAGACACAATTCCTTCAGGCTATTGTTATTTCAACAAAAGAGGGGGGAGAACAGGCTCAGCGAGTTACTCTGTGGCTTTCTGGTGAGGAATTAAGAAATACTCTAACAGTTTAATAATGATAATCTCCAAATAGTTCATAACAGCATTAAGGGTAATTAATGACATTTGAACAGTAAGAGTACTTAATCCCTAGGGAAATGTGATAGCCACAATTTTATTTACATCTGAAGTTGTTTCAAAGGTAAAGGAGAAAGAATAATCTGTTTTTAAAATGGTTTCATGTTTGCACTCTTTCAGATTTTATCTTAATTTATTATAAAGCAAAGAAAAATAATATCTTTTTCTCTAATAATAAAAACTGCATTCCATATTAGATCCAGCATTAGGTTAAAAATAAAGAGGAACTCTTATATGTTTCCTGTGGGATTAAGACTTTCTGAAAATTATAAATCATCAGTGATACTGTGGTTTACAAAGAAGGATAACTTCTTCTAAAAGACCCACATATTTACATTTTAAAAACATCTTTCATAGCCTTTAGAACCATTAAAAGAACTTAAATAATTTTGAGGATAAATGGTATGTGCTGCACCTTTTATGTTTTAGGAGCTCTTCTTACTTTTTCTTTTTTTCTCCACATAACTGACCTCACCAAACCTTTGAAAAACTCTGTTACATCCTTTTACGTTTTCACCATCTTACAATGAGGGGAAAAATAACTCCTCTGGTAGTTTTCAAGATAATGCTTGAACCAGCCTGGTTCAGATGTTTAGCCTTTCGAAAGTCAACAGAAGGAAAAGGGTTTTTGTTGACCTTGGGTTTTGAGAATAAATAGGATAACACCTGATTCGAGACAGGAAGCTTTGGATGGGGTAAATATACAGAGCGAGGCAGAGGGTGTCAATCCAGTTTAGCATTTGAATGCAGCCTCTTCTCTTTTGGTTATGCTCTTGAGCCTGTTTCTACTTTTGGCTCTTGCATTCCACAGAACTTCTGTAAAATCAGCAGGGACAGTGCTAATAAATTTATAATGTTGTTTTGTATTTCTGAACATAGTACCTCAGTAATTAAGTGAAATATTTATGATGAATATAAAACAATGCAAATTCATTTGTTTGCCTGAAAGCCAACTTGTTATTTATTTAGATTTATCTTTGAATGATTCTTTAAATTGAATCACAGTATGAATGAGGGTGATATTTAAAGCGGAGAAAATTTGCTATAGTGTATTGATGCATTACACTGTATTAGCAAATGTTAAAACTATGCAGAAGATGATTAACAAAAACCCAGGAAACAAAAAAACTGTGACCTAACTAACATTTCTTTTTTGTCCTTTTTTTTTTTTTTTTTTAAGGGATTCCACAACCTAAATCAATTCCCCACAGCTGAGATATTTAATAAACCTTAGGCTTTGTTATAGCATAACAAAACTGTACATGTGCAAACTGGATCTTGAATTATAGGACAGGTAGGAGTAGGTTCAGCATATTTAATTTTCACCTCAGCTGGCTGTGTTTTCCTTCATGGGCTACTACTTCCAGCAGTTTTTGTCATTTACTATTTTCAATCCTCTAATTCTAATTCTAATCTAATGAACGTAGTGACCTATGAAAGGAAATGTCTATGCAAAGTGTCCCTGTGTTGATGATTATGAACTAAATTGTTTACTTCAGTTGGACTTTTTTTTCCTTCCCTAAGTGAAAAATATCTTCCAAAAATAACTTCCTTTGCAAACATAATACTGTTGCTCTCCTCAGCTTTCTGTTTAACAGTCATCATGTTTCTATCATGACTAAGAAAGGGTAAAAAAAAAAAAGGAAAATATATTTGTTTAGTTTAAAAAGGATATTTTATTTTGAAGCCATTATGTGAGACAGTGTTGTGCTATAGATTTTTTTAAGATATTTTAATTAATTTTGGATGGACTGCTAATGCGCTGAAAAATTGTGGAGACTCACAGGTGGGAATACTCCACTAAGAATTTAGGAAATTTTAGCAGTGTATGGTATGTACATATCTTCTGCTTCTTGCTTGATCTTGCTTTTGCCAAAACAACCCTGAGAAATCAAGGGTGACCAGCTCCTACATGAGTTGACCAAATGCAGCTTTCATAAAGTTCTGTGTTATTGCCAAATCTATTGCCAGTACCTGGGTGTTTGGTGAACACTGGCTGGCAACTTATTCCTCGGCCTTGCTATCATTTTAATTTTATTTTACAAGTATAAAAATATATTTTAAAGCAGCTTCACTTCATTACACAATGGCATCTTGGCTGAGATGTTCAGACCAAGAGAAGGGTTCCTGGACATGAGCAAAAGCAGGGAATGAAGTTTTCACCTTATGGTGTCTTGTGTTGCCACCAAATGTGCTGCCACCGGAGCACATGGACTGTGATACGTGAGCAGGTGGGGACCCAGGAATGAGCTGTGTGTGTCAGAGCTGATCTGCAACATGTGCCAAGGTGAATGTAGGCACCTGCAAGGATTTGTAGGCACCTGCAAGGATTTGTGGGTTGCTTTTTTTTTTTTTTTTTTTGGTTTCCCAATATCTTAAGAGAGAGAGATAAAAAGCTAGAGAAAATGTGGCCCCTCTTCATAAGGAAATGGGGAACTTGGTTACTCAGGATATGGAGAAGACTTAAGGACTTTTTTGCCTCAGTCTTTGGGATGTGATTCAGCCACACTGCCCAAGATGAAGAAGGCAAAGGCAGGGACTGGAAGAACGAAGAACCACCCGCTGCAGAAGATCAGGTATGACATTATCTAAGGAACTTGAAGCTGCACAGGTCATGGGACCTGAGGAGATGCATCTCCTCAAGTCCCATGACCTGTGCAGCTTCAAGTTTATAGTTACCAGAAAGACTTCCATACTTGCTTTTATTTTGTCAGTGATTGCATTTTATTTTTACACCTTTAGTATTGGTAATTTTTTCTACTAATATATGCATCACACATGGACACACATCAACAACATAAAATATGGCCCTTAACTCTTAAGATTTAAAGGAATAAATTTTCCATTAATCACCCATGCCTGCTGCTTACTTCCTGGGCTCTTAAAAATCATTTGAAACATGCTGTAAACATAGAGGTGGGCCTAGTAAGTTTAGTTGTCCTGAAATGTGTTACTGGGTGTTACTATGAAAATGCTGTTCAGAGCCTCCTGCTGCCACAGGAGCTTTTTGGAAAACAATTTCCATTTTGGCAATTCAAAACAGGTCCTACAGTCTGATGCCATAGTTTGGACTGTGAAGTTCCAAGTGGGCCTCAACTGATAGAGAAATATTAGTCACAGAGACAAGTAAATGACTGCTCTGCTATAACATTTATTATTGCAGAAATTTCATTTGTGAATATGCCTTAGAAAGTTAAAATCCAGGCACCATCCCTTTTCTTCTTTCTGGGCCAAAGGAAGTTCTCACTGAACTTCCCTTCTTTACAGGCATTCCCAGTAAAAAGATGAAGTTGTTGGCTCCAGTAAGTACAGTGATGCTCCTCTTCTTCAAACCTCCCTGGCTTGAAATTTTCAGCTTTTTTTTTAATTTTTTAAATATAAAAAATTATTTCTCCTGGTGGATTGCCCATATGGACAGATTTAAAGAAATGTATGAGGCATATTCATAACAAAGAACAGGCAAACATTCCCACTCTCTCAATTACTTTTTATTAAAAAAAAAAAAAAAGTATTTTTGAGTAAATCTCATAATTTTAGGGCTGTCTCAAGGCTTCAGAGCCCAAAACTGGCACTGCCACAGAGATAGGGGGTTGTGTTGTGGAATGGCATGGGAGGTGGAGTTCTGTTGTTGCCTCCATCCAGCTTCAGAAAGCAGGCTAAAAAAACCCTCTTTGGAGGGATATTTTTGTTAATGTTATATTTCCTGATATTCCCGGATTACATGTACAGTAGAGTCACAAGATTTGTTCGAAAACCCAAAAATAGAACTCAAAATACTCAAAATAGGACTCCAGTACCATAAATAGCAACAATCAGATCAGGGTGCAGAAATAGCTCGTGCTCAGCTCCTCGTTGTGTCCGTGCTGAGCATGATGGTGGTGGGGCTGTGATGGCACCAAAGCTGCAGCCCACACTGTCCACTGAACAATCCCAATTCTCTCAGTGTTTCCTTCCAGCAGAGCTGCTCCATCCCTCTGATCATCTTGGTGCCTCCTCTGGACTCTCTCCAGCAGCTCCATGCCCTTCCTGTACTGGGAGCCCAGAGCTGGATGCAGCACTGTAGGTGGGATCTCACCAGAGCAGAGGGCTGGAATGACCTTCCTTACCATTTGGACCACATAAATAGTAATATTTTATCTTAAGTCTGAGCAGACATGCTAAGTTTTTTGCCTTGGCTTGCTGATGTCATTTTAGAAAAGTAGGTGGAAGTGGCCCATGAGAAGCTGAAAGTGCGTTTATTCTGAGGAAAAAAAAAATTAACAATGTATTTACTTATACTTATGATTTAAAACATGCTATAATCTCAGATGGGCTTTGCTATTGAACCCTACAATATGTTTTTAGGAAGAGGATTACTAGTTCTCCCCCTATCACCCAAAAAATCCCACCCCAAACCCACATTAATGCTGTTAATGGTAGAACTGCCTCAGTCCTAAGATGTCTTTCTCTGCTGTGGTTGTCAGTGCTGGGGAAATAACTGGCTAAGTGTTTCTTGGATTTTAAACCACAAAATGTTGATCATGAGTCCAATATTCACTTTTCAGACTTGGGAGGAACATGAATTTGACCTCAGAAAAGGCACAGTGGCCGTACTCATTAACATCCTCATGGATATAATTTTCTTTAATGAAGGCTCCACAGGAATACCATGGTGGGTCTGTAATATTGATGACTTTTATATTTATTATTTTTTTTTTTTTTTTTTTTTTTTTTTTTTTACTATTATTATTATTCTGTTTTGGCTTTTCAGCATTTGCAGGTCATGGCCTAAATACTGTGAGCCTTCCAAAATGGGCTCTGGGTCTGCCTGTGTTAAAATCATAGAATCATAGAATAATTTGGGTTGGAAGGGGCTTTAAAGAAACTAAGAACTGGGGAAATATGCAGTGTACTGAAACCCACCCCCCACAAAACAACAACGAGGCAGGTCCAAGTGGTACCTTAGCAGTAGAGAAATTAATATTATAGTTTTGGAAATGTTTCAAGGAGGCCATAAGATGTAAAGCAAATAAGAGAGTCAGACTACATGTAGGGTTAGTAGTGAAGTCATGATAATAATGAAGAAAGGTGAAGAACTAAAAAGGAGAACTCAGAAACCAAATTTTACCCAGAAACTGAACTGCAGATATTTTCACTGCTCTTATTACCTTTCTGAAAGCCACTTGTGCTAACAGAGTTTTATCTCCATACATTCAAGTGGAGATCAGATACTATGCCAGTAGCAAAAATTTGCTTTAATTATGAGATGAAAATAATTTTTAGTGGAAATTGAAGTCGTTTAGGTCTCAATCCTGCAAAGAGTTTTATGCTTGTGTTTAATTAGTGTTAATGTCCCTAAGTAGTCCCATGATGAATCCTATTGATGAAAATGGTGCTGCTCAGCTAGCATGTACAGCTAAACATATAAATATGTCTTTGCAGGGTTAAGGCTTGGCTTGCAGTTGTACAGATTGATTTTCACTCGAGGTCTTGAAAAGCTTGAATTCAGTGTTAAAAATACATTTGGCTTATACTGTTTTATTGCCCTGGTCATTAAGATAAAGGCTAGACACAGTAACCTGTTGCTCCAAGTATTAAGACATACACAGTCCTTGCTCCTGTGCCCAGGAAAAGGCTTAAAATCCTTATCCTTCTGCTGATCTGATTTCCACCCTCTCACAGCCTTTCATTCCCACTAACCAAAGTATTTCCACTATCCCTGAGAGTAAAGCAAAGCCAAAGCAAATTATTCAGAGTAGCCACCTGCTTCTATAGCTCAGATCATCTAATCAAAGAACAAGAGCACTACAGTGATGGAACATTTGGTTCAGATAGCAAATAACACATCAAATATTGACAGGAAAAGTGTCCTCAGTGTTTGGAGAGAGAGTGATCCCTGCTTATCAGTTGGTTATTGTGAGCTGGTGGAATATTCTGAATTTTAGATCACACACTGCATTTGTTGTAACCTAATACTTCTCCCAAATAAAAGACAAATGAGGCAAGATGTTTGTCCCATTAGCAATGTGTAAGTGAAAGTCTGCAAATAATTAGATATCTAGGATACAGCAAACTGATAAACATTTTAAATTATTAAAGATATTAATAAGGAGCACTAAGGAGTTATTTTCCCAAGTAAGAAATGATTTTCTGATGAAAGAGAGAAAAATTATCCTGTACCAGTGAAAAATTTATGTGTGCTGATGCTGAAAAGTCCATTAAATTAGGTAAATTTCCAGTTTTTATAATTTTATTTTCCTGGAAGAATATATATATATATATATATATATATATTTGACAGACACATTCCGAGGTGAAACGCTTGGTTCTTGCATTTCAGGTGTTAAGCAGCATTCCATAGGCAGGATGGAATAAGTTGCCTGAATTTTTTTTTTCCCATAGTTGCCAGTTTTCCATGATTTCTACAACCATGAAAAACAAAATCACAGAATATCTTTGTTTTCCAGTTTTTACTTACTCAAAGTGGTAAAAATAGTACTCTTTTCATCTAATTCAGAAGGGCATTGAAAAGACAAATATCTTGAGTCTTGCTGGCTCCCAAGATCCTTCTGTGTGCAAGTAACCAGTGTGTCTTCAAAGGAAATTTCTGTGAAGACTTGTGAAAAAGCTTTATCTTATCTGACCATTGTTCTCCTATAACTTACTACCACTGGTGTCTCTTACCTTCGCTGGCCACAAGGTACTTGAAATGTCTTAAGTCACTGCCTGACCAGTGTTCATTTGCTTCTACTTCATTGTTAGAAGTTTTTACCAAAGTCTGAGATTGATTCTTGGCAAGGGAGGGTGGAGGACTTGAGGATCAATCCCATGGTGGGATGATTTCCTTGTGAGCAGAGTAAAGATCAGGAATAATTTTGCAAGAATTTTGGGCTGGTTTAAGGGAAAATTTGAGGAGACAAGAAGTGACCACTATGAAGAGAAAAACAGAAGGGGAATGAGATGCTTTGAGTGGGAGGGATAAAATGCGAAATAACAGTGTCAGTACCGCTAAGTCTCATAAGACTTTGTGTTTTACTAAACCTATCAAAGGCTATGTCTTCTCCAGCACGACGTGTGCCCCTTCCTCCCCTCACTGGGTGTTTAACCCTCACTTGTGCTCATGAATCAGGCAGATCACCCTGGTGCATTGCTCCAGCCTGTCTCACGCAGCACGACACCAACTGATGGCATCTCCTTGCCCTGTGACTCCTAGCTCCTCTTGGCTTGAGCACAGCGAGTTCCCTCAGATCTGACTTGTCTTCAGCTCTTGTCCTCCACGTAGGGGGCCCTCGTGTTTGGCAGCTGATGCTGGATCATGCCCGTGGAACTGCTACCATGGCTCATCTCCTCCAGCTTGTAGCTCCAGGTTATCACAGTCTGAGGATGAAGTCAAAAGTCTTTGATCCCCATGAAGGCACAGTGCATGTGACACATGCACTGGCAGCTGGAAGGCAGAGGGATCAGGAGAGGTTCCATCAGGAAGGGAGTTGAGCAGTAGAGAAGGAAATTGTTGCACTGCTGGTTCTGAGGGAAAAACACTCTCCAAAAGGAAAAAAAAAGAAAAACAGCAACCCGAAAGGTCTGTGGTTGATTTATATTTCTATTATAGGCTTATCCTGTTAGCTTGTTCTTAGAGAAGAGCTGTTCCCTGAGGTGCAATTTATCCTTTTTAGAAACTCTCCTCCCCCAGGAAAGTTGCAACAGTGGAAAGAACAAAAGTTGGGACTGTGTTTGAAGAAGAAATCTAACAAAAGTGATTGAGTAGCTGGATTCAAGGCTGTATGCAAAGGAAAACTCCTCTGGGATGCAGCCACTCAAGTGTAAGTAGTTGAGAAACCCTTGTCCCTCAAAAAGAGGGACTTCATGAGAGTTGTACTGGTCATTTTAGAGGTTTCCCCAATAGCACCATTTCTCCCAAATGCTGTCAAGGTGGCGTTTTGAGAGTCATAAAAAGAAAATTAGGAATGATTCTCTAACAGATTTTTCTGTTTTGTTTTCCCTCCATGGAAGCCACAGGGAATATGGAGGATGTAAATGGAGCAGGATGCTGGATGGGTGCAAGAGGTATGAAAGACAAAGTCAAACCAAGAGCCCGTCCAATTCAGGAGACCTTTTCATCCATGAAGACAGGGCTGCTGAGTCAGGCCTGTGGCTATGTGCACACCCAAGAAATACACATGTGCTGATAGAAAACAGATTTAAAAGGTAATCGTGAAATTGCTTTAGAGCTCTGGATGTGTTTGGAAGTTTGTGACTGGTTGTCAGTGATGTCATAACCATATTTATTATGGCTCATAAATGGATGGGTCTGACTGTTTTCCTTATTTTAATGTATAAATTGCAGTTTATAATGGCAATAAAACACTCCAGGCTGTGCATTTCAGGGTGATTATTGCATTTCTCAGGTGGTTAAAGTTACTCTAACTGCCTTTCAGCTCAGATTTCAATAGTATTTGCCCAGTGTTCAGGCCATTTTTACTTGTATTTTTATGTACAAACCTCAAATTAAAGTGTTTTATTGCTTTTTAATTAAAACGTTGAAGTGTAAAGAAGGAATGGTCACAGGCAGATAGCAAGTCACAGTAGTAGGTGTTTTGATGGAAGAGGGGAATGTATGAGAAGGGACATGGGGAGAGGAGAGGCTGCAGAGCCTGTCACTGTGTTTGGGTATTTCACAGGTACCCAGTAGTGGTTCCAGCAAACACAGGGTTGAAGAGAAGTATTTGTGAGCCAAAGGCGCTGGTGTCTACCTCGTAAAATCTAGAACTGAGAAATTAGGCATTAAATGGCTGAGAACCCTCAATTAAGTGCTCAGCACCAATTTTCCCTCCCGATGGGGGCTGAGTCTTGCTGATGTTCCCCACGTGGTAGCTTGCGATGCCTCAGCTGTTGCAGATTTTTAGGAGTGGGAAAAACGCTGCACTCTCAATCCTTGAGGCACTGGCCATCTTAGACTCCAAAACCAGTGGCAACGGTGGCTTTTAATGGAGCAGGGTTATTCTGGAAGAAATAATTTCCTGGGTATGCGAGCAAATTAATTCACCAGTTTGGCCCACGTGCAGGGCGAAAGATCTGCTGGTTGAAATCCTTTTGGATGATGTCATGTCTAAGTGCTTGCTCAAGCAAAGCACTGGAGTGTTAGGTGTGTTTGCTGAGTGGTGGTCGCTGTCTGTGTGCTGAGGGAAGGGCGGTCCCACAGAGAGGCAGCACTGCTCCCTGGTGTGGTGGGGTTGATGGATCCACAGTGACGTCATTCCTCCACATCCTTGTTGACACAGGATTGCTCTTTCTCTTCCACTGGGATAGCACTGAATCCTGGACCAACCCACTGACGGCAGATTTGCTAGTTAATGGTTAGACTCGACGGTCTTAGACACCTTTTCCAGCCTTAGTGGGTCTACAATTCCATCAAGTTCTCTCTTGCTGAGGGAGCCTTCCACCCTGCAGACCAGTGAGTCCCCTTCCTAGCTTGGTCCTACAAACTTCTGAGAATGTTGAAGAGGAGTGGCACCAACAGAACATCACATCCTTGAGGCTCCTGCTGCTTCCTGAGGCTCCAAAGCAGACAAAAACCGTAGTCAAGTTTCAGGTCTGTGGTTATATTTCAGCTCCATGAGCTTTCTTCTTGAGGCTGGGTCCTTGCAACACTTTGGGTATCTTGGTTTTTTGCACCCCACGCTTGCTGTGGGGTTTGATATCTGTACAGAGAATCTCTGAATCATTTAAGTTGGAAGAATTCCAAGGTCATCGAGTCCAACCTGTGACCAATCACCACTTTGTCAACTAGGCCAGAGCACTGAGTGGCACGTTCAGTTGTTTCTTGAGCACCTCCAGGGATGATGAAAATAAAATCATGCCTATTTCCACAGGTAAGGGCATGAATATTATAAGTTCAATTTAAAGATTAAGCCTTTCATTAAGGAGGAAAAAAAACCTCCACCCAAACAGACCAAAACCCAACTGGTTTGGGGTCTAATTTTACACAGGGAAAATGTACATAAAATAATTTTTTCAAAGCAGTCTTTTTTCCATTGTTTCCCCCATCTTTATTTCTATTTCTCCTGTGCAAAATATCCCTCTTGCAGACCTCCCCTTTTTTCCCATGCAAGAATGGAAGAAATGCTTAATGGGAAGCAAAGCACATTAGGAATATTAAGGAAAAATTACAGTATATACACTATGAAATGAAATGCATCTTTTGTGAATAAATCCCCCCAGAAATCTTATATTTCCAGGCATCCACTCACATACCTTCATGTAACAACTTATACATTCGTAAAACATTCATTGAAAGCAGCTCTGCAGTTTTATAGAAAACAACATGCCAGGGATGCAAGAATCTTGCCAGTTCTGTGAAAAATGACACCAATTAAAGCTTAAATTGCTTGTTTTCTCATAAGGTACATATTTTCATAACTTTGAAATCAAATAATTGCTGCTTTTATATTAAATACAATAAAACAAAAAGGATGCTAGTTTAGAGGAACTGCTACAAGCATTTTAATATAATTTTCCCACCATTTAAAGTCACAAAATATGGAAAACAAGTCAAGTATGCAAAGTTCCAAGGAGATAGAGAAAACTCCTTCAGATTATTACATCATTTGTCTTTTGTGTCAGGAAATGTGTATGTGATTTCATTGTTTGATTAAATGCCAAAAAATAGGCATATTGCTCTTATCTACCTGATCACAGATTTTATTCATCTGAAAAAGTGTTTGTTTGTACTTTGACATTAGAAGGTAATATTTTTTTAATGGTCGAAACAAGCATTTTCCAAAAAAAAAAAAAAAAAAAAAATCCTAACTTCCCAGGCTTGCTTTTTATTTTGTATTAACAATGCACTGTACTAAAATTTCCCATACTGGAACACAGTCCCCAGTGGTTTTCAAGCTATAAACTGAGTAAACAGTCCCTTTCTTATTGAGTGTCTGTGTGAATGCATGTTGTTTCTGGAATACATCATATTCATTTGCAGAAACCCTGTGTATGGATCTTTAACACTTTTCCACCCCCCACCCCCCTCTCTTTTTCTGAGGTACCTAAAATAATAGTTTTTTAAGACAACATTATGGTCGCGTAACTTGTGGGGAAAAGCACACTGTGGCTCACAATCCGACTTAAACTTGGGTCATTGTGGGTAAGTTTCATTTAAAATACCTGTCTCTGCTAATTATTCAATATGCTAATGCTGTGCTGCTGTACTATCTCTGAATTATGTTAGCATGTTTCTGGCAATGCTGTGCTAAGAATATAAGAAAATCAACTAAAAATATTTCCATATTGAGTTCCCTGGTTTTTTTAGTAAGTGCATATAAAGGTGGCACTTATCAGTGACATCTTTTGGACTCTCACCATATCAGGGTTGACAAACTGAGCTTTGCATAATGAAGAAACCTTAAAAAAACCCCAACAGAAATAATTTGAGGAGAAACACGAAGCTTCATCTGGGGACTTCAAGGTCAGTTACCATTGGCCTGGCCTCCATTAACCCCCATAGGAAATCTTCAAGGATCCTTTTTTTATCTTGAGTGGGTGTTCCCAAACTATCAGTCTTTTTTTTTTTTTTTCTTCTCCCCCCCACCAAAATAGAGGCACAGTTTCCTTTAAAAGACATGAATTTCATCTGGTAGAATATTTTAACAATGTTTACAAGCCAAGGAGAAATTTGCAGAGAGAATGGCGATATTTTAAATTGCTCTATTAACAAAACTCTGCCTAAATTTGGAAGAAGGAAAAAAGGACTTGAAAACTTAGTAAAGCGATTAATAGTAAGATATTAAAAGACAGCTAAGCGTTCTCAGTCACCGGGGAAAATAAACTGGTAGGGTATAATGAGATCCCTACAGTCTTGTGATCAATCCAAAGTAGCAAGAATGTAATACCAATGGGTTAACTAATTATATGTATATATTTAAAAAGTCTCTCAGTAGTCTGAATCATGTCCAATCTGAATACTGAGGATTACATGATCTATTATTAACCCATTAGTATTGCGCTCTCGGTGTTCTTTGGCAATGAAAAACTCAAACAGGAATAAACTGTCTGAAATATGTGTCTTTTTAATAAAGTGGGTAATTTTTTTGTTGTTGTTGTTGTTGGGGAGGGCGAGTATATCTTATTTATAGTGTCATTTTAAACTCAAGTTACAACGTCTTAGATTTAAGAGACAGGCCAGTAATGCAGGCAAGGGTGTCTCCTGCAAGGAGACAGAGATTAATGCCATGTGTACTGATGATTCTCCACCACAATTTAGGATTCTGGTGGCGCCATGACGCCCGTTTTTTATGGTGGTTTGCCAAGAGAAAATTACTTAAACCAATTGTGAATGCATTCCTGTTATACTTTTACACAACCACATTTATGTACATAAATAGCATAATGAGTATTTTTTTAAATGATCTCTCCTTCCAGATTCACCTACTTTGCATAAAATGTCAAACGCAGGAAGGAGGGGAGTTGAGGTTTTGTTTGTGTGTGTTTTTTTTCTTTTTCTTTCTTTTTTTTTTTTTTTTTTCTTCTCTCCTAACTGAGAAAGGTTTTCACATGGGAATATACTTTCTCCCCCCTCCTTATTTCTCCATGACAACTGACCACAATTGAAGTAGATTCTTCTTAACATAGTGTAATGTGAGAATCTTCTTCGGCTGGAGGGTGTTTTATTCCCTAAACTGAAAGCTGTTCTACTTCTCTGCATAAAATGCGAACTTGAACATTAGCATGTCAAGTACCTTTGCCAGGTAAAAAACTGGTGCAGGGAGAGCTTGAAGCCCTCAAAACTGTAAGTTTTTAAGACTTCACGGGTCTGAGGTTGAGAAGAGTTTGTAAGCGGAAATGTTCTGAGCCTTACAGATGATATTCTGATACTAGGGAGAGTTTACACCAGGCAGGCAGAGTATTTTAAAGCATTTTGGCTAAATTCAGAACTGTTTTGTCGATTTACTTGTGTATCAGTATAGTTATTCATGGAGAATTTCTCTTCTTGGTTTCAAAATTTTGCAAAGAATGCGTTTATTCTTTTTTTTTTTCCCTTGATCTATGAAGAGCGGTTTCTGGAGTTGTCTATTTTATGGTGTTATTTTTGTGAGCCTGCTGTAGGTCAATAAAGCAAGATTTATTAGTGGCTTTCAGAAAACTTGGTATTCTAATAATTGCTGTATTTTTAGGAGTGAGTATCTTTGTTGCCTGAACCACTTAATCTGTCCCCATGATTTTGATTCTTGGTTGTGTTCTTATTTGAAGGCAGTTCTGAAGTGCAAGTGTGTTCATGCTGGGAGATGGAGCCCACAGAGCTGCTCTGTCCCTCAGAGAGTTTTGAAAACTCAAAATTAAATGAAGCATCCTGCTTGATATTTAATGGGAGGAGAGCTGTGTGTGAGGATGATGGGCTTGGAGGCCGCCTCAGCTTCTGGTTTGCTGTGCTCTGAAAGATTTGTAATTCTTTTAAAGTCAGTGGCTTCCTACTGTGACTGTGAGAACTATGGTAATCAAGCCTGAAGCATTTGAATGACAATGTTGTCATGTTTAAATATTAATCTGACTGGAGCAGATAGAGATATAATGCTGTAACTAGGAGAGAATAATATCTGTATATAAATAAGGTCTTTGTCCAAGGCCAAAACAAACATTCTCCTTTAGTCCTTAGGCTTGGAGAGTTCTTGGTCTGACATGTGGCATGGGAAGGTCTGATAAATAATCTTCAGTGAGAGCTACAGTTTTTGTGAAAAGCTATGCCAAGGTGTGCTCTGGAGAGGGAGGTTTTTTTTTGCTTTTCTTTCAGCAACAAATAAGTGGCTGTTCACATGAAACTTGTGCAGAGCAGTTGATTTACCCATATTTCTGTTTTTTATGGTGGGGAGGTGTTTTTAGTAGGCCACTGCACACGAAAAAGGTGGTTTTCAGTATACCTTTATGTGTTCTTTAACATAATATTTTGGTTTGGAAATTAGAGATTGAGCTAAAATTATTACCTATAGCATTTGAAAAGTAATTTCCTCTTGATGTGCAATTAAGGTCAGTGTTTACGTTATAACTTTAATTTTTACTGCCCTGCGTGGTTCCTGCAGTTAATACATCCAGTTGTATCAATACTGGATATTACACTGGTGCAAATACATGGAGTGCTCTTGGAAATACACTTTGAAAATTTGAGAAATATTCCAGTGAAAATGAAGAAGGGGTGGGAGATTAAATAGTTTGGTAAGCAGGGCAGGAGAAGAGGTTTTTCAGGCAGCTGAGGGAGAATTATTGGCACTGGGAATGGAGAGGGTCTAGCAGTGTGGAAGGAAAGAGAGAGGACTTTGGAAAAGGCATGGAAGGGCCAAGTACACAGGACAGAGGGGTCAAGAGGAAGATTGGCAGGAGAGCAAAAGAGTTTGCCTCCAGAGAAAAGCAGAAAGGGATGACTTCCTAAAATAGAAAGTCCAAAGAGTATCATCAAAGGATTCAGCTGTGGGAAACCTGTCCAGCTAAAGAGGCAGTAAGTCTCAGATGTTTATTATTTTTTGGAATGCTGCAAGATGTAAAGGAGTCAACTTCATTAAAGAAAAAAAAAAAACACAGAAAAAAACCACCAAAAAACCCAACCAAAGACCCCTCCCATGCTTAGCTTAAGACTAATAAATTTGCCTTTCAGATTTTCTTCAAAAAATTTCTGTTGCAACTCAAGAAGTCCCAGGCTAGAACCCCAAGTTATTTCAGGATCTTAACATGTCTGTATCAGAAACACACAGGTAGATGAAAATGGGGTTAAGAGACTGGGTTTTTTTCAGAAATATGGAGCCTTGTAAGAAGGAAAAATTATAGTTTAAATTATCAAATATTAAGTGTAGCCCAGTCTGACTCTTGCCACTGGGTGAAATTTTCAGACTTGTTCATATTTAACTGCAAAAGTACCTTTATGATCACCTGTCATATATGTGTCAGTATTTATGTTAGCTTGAAAAGTCAGGTCTTGTTGATAAAATTTTGCACCAACAAACAATATCTGTTGTTTTCACGAGTGTATGAGATAATACAGTGTGCATCAACTGCTGCTGTTGGGGAAACATTGACTTGTGATGTAATTATTCTTGATAGCTTGATTAATTCATTGCTTTGTTTCTTCTTGCTTTTATAAAATTGGTTTCTGTCAGGTTTGAAGTATGTTAGCTCAAGACCTAAACATGGATCATACTTGCAAAGTCAGCTGTAGAAAAGTCTTCGCTTAATGAACATGTTTACTTTACTTTTGTGCTTCTATAAATAATGTATAATGTAAATTTCCGAGGTCCAGGGTCCCTTTCCCAGAGGAGAGGTAGCCCTGGCACAAGAACTGAGAAAGTTAATACATTGCTGCTTCTGCTGAGGGCTCTGCAGCTTTGTATGAGGTGCTCTCTAGACAGCCTTACTCAAGGAAACTTCCAATTTTTGGCTGTCAAGTGTATGGAGAGGACACATGTAAGATAAAGCAGAGGTTGGGCATTTATGGGATTTATTCCCATATCTACCATGAAGCATTTGGGCTTCTACCTTGTGCCCTGGCTTTAAGAGGGAACTAAAAATATCTAACCCTAAAGCATAAAATATTTGTTTGACACCTGTCATATTACCACTGTAGCCCCATAAAAATTTGACACCACAGTTTTTGTATCCAGAATGAAGAGAAAAGGTTACAATTTTGCCAAAAATACGCACTTAAGCCTTGAGCCCTGTGATGAGAGTTTTAACATTTCAACACTGGTATGGAAGAAGGAAAAGAAATTCAAAATGCCCTTGTAAGGAAACATCTGTTTACTGATGATGCCTGGCTGTACCGAAGTCAATCCTGTGGGCTGGGCTGATTAAGACAGTATTTCAGAGGAAGAGAGGGCAAAATATTTTGATGAATTTAACTAAATTTTACAGAAGGTAATATTGGAGATTGACATGTGTCTAAGTTTCTGAGAGCTGGGTGAGAATTGTTTTGTAGAACAATAATCCTAGATCAGCAATCCTAGAAAAATAATACCTAGATTGCTTTCAGTGGGACCAAAGCACACATTTGCTTAATTCATCTAGAACTTCATGCAGTTTTGCACCTCATCTCCTTGCCAACCTCCTCTGTGCCCCCTGGAATTGATGCCCCATGGCTGAAACATGGCATGAGGAGTCACCTGAATGTATCTCTCAAAGAAAACCAACCACCTTCCTACACCCACACAACCCTCCTCAGGAAGCTGATAGAGAACATTTCCCATGAAGTATTTTTTACAGGTGATACATGTAAGCATTTATTATTTCTTGTTTGAGGAGCGGGGCTTTCAGGGAGGGCTCTGGGAAAGCAACACAAACTGAGCCATACTGTCACATTCAGCTGATACAGCTGTTTATTGTACAGCCTCTCCTCTCTGCTTGGACTACTGCCACGGATGATTTAAGCATGTTTGGAGTCCTGGTGGGTGCAAGAGTCTTGCTGGGCCGTCTCTACTGGGACCAGTGACGGAAGAGGGCATCAGTCGTGCTCTCTCCAGTTGGCAAATTCATGCAAGGCAAGGAACAGGGAAATTAAAATCTAATGCTCTTAAAATGGGCAGCCTGACGCATAATGGAGATGGGGCACCGAGCCTGGGTATGTCAGGGACATAATTTTAACACAACAAGACACATGTAACCAGGCATGACGCATTGGCGTGCTGACACGTGAACCGGTGCATCCGAAACAAAGGCAGTTTACTGAAAATCTTATAGGCTCCCCTCGCCCTACACAAATTTCACTTTAAACGATTTCATGATTAACAGGGTTTCTAGAACATTTGCAACTTTCTGGAGAACGATTTTTTTTTTTTTTTTTTTAAGAAAAGAGTTAAATGGAACACACACATTGCCTTTGAATTGTAGCCATAGGAAGGTCATATATTTGGGTGTTATATATTAAAATATTGATTTTTTTAGGATATAAACCCCCTGCTTATAATAAATACAATGCAAGTCATAACCCTTATAATAAAAATATTCCAGTGTTCCACAGTAAAGGGTCATTAACGTTGCTAAACTGTAGAATTTGATCATTAGTGGAGGATACTACATTTTGTTTTTAATAGGGCAGTGATTTATATAGAAACTTATTAAGAAGCAAGATATGGCTCATTTCTGATCTCTCTGACATGCTTAAAAGATGTTGCAAATTAAGAGATTGATCCTGCAGATGGCTGAGTTGATAGGAAGAAATGCCAATAAGCAAAGAGCTTACTTTGTCAGTGGCCTGTACCTTGCACATCAGTAGATGTACAGCACGTGGTGGGGATAGCTGAGATGGTAAAGCTGTCCTGATAAGAGACATTCCAAACTTCCTATACTCGATGGAAAGTCAAGCATATGATTCTTTCTTTTAATTCTGAGAGGTTTTTTTTTGAAGTGGAGAAAGCTTCACCCCTAAGGATGCGTTAGGACGTTCTCCCTGGAGGTGCTGCCCCTCTTGTCCTCAATGTTTGTGTGGCCAGAGGTTGTGAAGGGATTCCTGGGGAACTGGGAACTTTGGGAAGAGCTGATGGTGAGCAAAGGTGAGCGGGGGCATGGCTACAAAGCTGAGCTACAGCAGGGAGATGGTGGTGTCTGTCAGACACTGGCTCTTGAGCTCCTCGTAGGGAGGAGAGGAGCTCATGAGCCTCCTTAATGGAGAAAATGGACTTTGATCATCCTTCTGGGTACCTTCCACCTCAGGATGTTCTATGTGTCCAAAATTCAGCCACATAGGCTTAAGAAAATTCATAGGTGGCCTTATCTGACAACTTATCTTCAGTTTAAATAATTAATTAATTTAAATGGCCCAAAGTGCACTGTGCCATTTTTTTCCTGGAGTGGCTCAACTGGTAGGTGTGTGTGTTGGGAGATCCTTGGCTCCCATCATCATCACCACTGTTCCCAGAGCCACTCCCAATGACAAGAAATACTGTCCCCTACAAGTGTGACATGGAACACCTGCCTGGAACGTGGATCTGCCTGCAGTGCTACGACCTCCTGACATGGGCATTGCTGAGGTCTTTGGAGGTTGAAGGACAACTGGGGTGGCAAAAGCAAAGCCAGGGGCACTGAAAAGAGAGGAAGGCCACATGAGGATTTAAATAACTGCTGGAAATGGAGAGTTGCTAGCAGAAAAAAACCTTGCCTTCAGGTAAGTCCCTTTATATGTTCAAATCTGCGGACAGATTTGCACCATTGTAAGTTACCCAAGAAAATTTCATAGAGGGGAGCAAAATCTTCCTGTGCCAGAACGATCCTGCTACACATGCAGTACTTATTAATGTGGGTGAGTTTGGTCTGAAGGTTTTTTAAAATTTTTTTTTTTTGGGCAGTGTATGTTTTTCATTATTTTAATTGGGGAAAGTCTGATAAAAGCGAATGTACACTTCACGTGGCAAAGAACATGCTACAGCTTTTTTATTCACATGTGAAACCTGCTTATATGTCACTTTATATGATTTTCTTTTTAAATTTTATTAGCTGAATTTTAGTGCTCTTTAAAGTAAAAGTGATAGCAACCAGGTGCATTATGGGGTAGATGACACAACCCTGCCAACACACCTACGTGAATAATTCCCACATTTCCAGTCTATGCCATTTGTGCAGGACCAGGCAGCTGTTTTGTGCTGCTGATACATCGAAGGCTCTCAGGCAGACACCACCAGCCTGATTTTGAAACTGTAAAATATATCATTCTTCTAAAGTGGAATACTGATATAATAATAAGAAACAAATAAAATTATGTTGTTCATGGATTTTACAATTTTGTTGGCATGATTCTTCTCTAATGTTTTCCAGTTCTAATTGAATAAATATAAGAATTAAAAAAAAAAAAATTAAATATAGCAAACCCCTTACTTCACCTGGTTTCTGGCTCAGGCATTTTTAAGCTTTCTCATGGCTGTTCAAATAAGGGAATATCACTTTGTCTGTTAAAGAATCACCAATAAATATAGACATTTATGAGGATAGTGAGACACAAACTTCACCTCGTGCAGTCACTTCTGCCTGTACCTTCATTAGCCTGTTACTGCCTAAAATTTTCTATATTGTTTTTATTTTTTTTAAGCACCTCAACAGAGTGAAGCAAAGACTTTTCCAACCTGAGTTTAGGAAAAAAAAAAAAAAAAAAGAAAGCAAGAAAAAAACCCAACAAACCCAGAAAAAGATTTGTATTCTTTTTTTTTTTTTTCCTCAAGCCTTTGATCCTGACTCTCCAGTCGTGGGAACCAGGAGAAGCCATCTCCCGTGAACTGAGTGAGTAGGAAGCTGCGAAGGAATCAGCAGATGAGTCTGAACGTTAGGCCTTGTTTATGCTGGGGATTAAGTCATTTGTGGTCAGTACCCAACGCAGCTGGGCTGCTGCAGGCTCCCAGCTCCCATCAGATGACATGACTGCAGGGAGAACCAGGGGCACGTCTGGTGGGGGCATTTCCCTCCCTACCAGAGAGGGGGGAAAGCAGACCAGAGACAACCTTCTGTGGCTGGTCCTTGTGTTTCCAACGTGCCAGGTTGGAGCAGTGCTCCTCGGGAGAATGGAAAACTCCAGAGAAGAAAGGGTTCTGAAGGAGATTGATCAAAACCATAATTTTATGGGTGTAGCAATAAACAGCCAAGCCAAGCCTGGGCTGCAGAAAAGCTCAGCGGCTGCTACTCTGTGTTTCTCAAGGTCCTAAAGGAAACAACAATCAGCAGATAGGGAAGGGAAGGAGGGGAAAAAACTGCCCAAATTGCTGCAATGCTCTATCTGTGTGACCATTTCAAACATCTGCCTGCATTTGGGAGTATCTGGGGTTGTGCTCTGAAAGTTTAAGACGTTTTCCAAAGGTGATTTTATTGTCAACTACTATTAGGGCAGATTTATTTTTTTCTAGGAGGCACATGGTTAACATCTTTCTGTGCTTCTAAATATAAACTCCCTTCCCAGTAGTATTATCCAGGTCTCATTCCTTCTCTATTTCTCTCTCTTTTTTTCTGCTCCTCTCCCTCCTTCTCCCACTGCCACAGTCTGTGTGCCTTTGATGAGGCTCTGAGTTACAACTGGACTCTGAGAGGATGGATTGCTGTTGTGATCCGGGCCAAGTTGCACCAAAACTCTCTGTAAAGTTTTACTTTCGTGGAGCGCTATATAGCGACTTTTTATGTGTCTAAGAAATGGAAACATTTTGTCTCGTATAAAAAAAAAAAGAAGAAAAAAAAAAAGAAATATTTTTATACTGTGCTCCATTCACAGACCACATCAGAGGTATTCTAAGAATAGAATAGATCAAATATATTTTATGGAAATATAATGAGAAAAGGATGTGTTCCCAAAACTCACTCTGAACAAAGGAATGCAACATAGTCAGGAATACTTTAATGCGCCTAACAATTTTCTCATGTGAAAGGCTGAAGGAACAGCCTTGGTTTGAAGAAATCTTCCAATTCTCCCCAGGCACCCTGAACTTGAAATCAGAACTAGGAAAGCTATATATTACAAAAAAAGAAAATGTATGGAAAAAGTGACTGAGGGCATTAACCATAAAAGACGTTTTGAAAAGAAAAAATAACATCAATATGAAACATTTTGTCATGTTTCATTTCATTGATCATATATTTATTTTATGTGCTCTGGAGCGCTGAAGCTTAGATGTAACTACATTTCAGGAGCCTCATATTAGACCTGTCATTCTCTTTGTGGTGAAAACTAAATAGCGAGGAGAAAAAAAAAAAAAATAGATCGCAATTATTAGATTTGGGTTGGATTCCATTGGATTCTGCTTAAAAACTTCAGAAGTGGAACTTGGAAAAAGAGACATTACATTAACAGCTATTAAAGACTCTGCCTGTGTGACAGATAGAGAAGTAGGAGGTACACCTACAATGTAAAATAATGCATCTTTTCCACAGTAAATGCAATATGTTCACCTTAAATAGGCTTGTAATTAAACCTGCCAGTGCTGATTAGATCAACCATGCAGGAAAGATGCATTTGTATTAGTTCTAATTAAATCTATTTTAGACAAGTTGAAGTTACAGATTGGTTTTTCCACTCCCCAATACAATAACATGTGTTTCACATGCTGCATGTGGCTCCCCAGTTGCACAGATCTCTGCTTTAGAAGGCTCAGTCTTTTCTGGAGCTGGTCTCTGATACCAGGTTACTTCTGTCTCAGGTCTGGACTTCTTTCCCAGGCCAAACCTGCAATGATTTAAAATTGGGTTGTTGCAGGAACACAATGGATAGAATCAGGCCAGTGGCAGCACCATCAGAAATTTGTTTCAGCATTGGCAAGGAAAAGAAAAGCATTTATTATAACTCAGGCTCTTGAATCTTAATGCATTTTATAATAAATATAAGGTTGTTTTAGAAGTTAGTAGTGAAGTGGGGTAGGAAAAGCATGAGCTCTGGCAGGCCTTGGCATGTTCTTCCCACTTTCTCCAGTGCTGCACAACGTTTCTCACACTCAGCATCTTTGAAGGTTGCTGGTATAAAGCCCCACTGAGTGTTTTCAAAACTCCCTGTTGGAGTCTGACACCCTGTTAGAGCTAAAAGTTATGCTCTTCTGGAACTGTCTGGGGTGAGGATTTGGCCCTAAGTGGATATTTCCAGATATATCAAGTGATGCAATCTAGGAATGCCAATGAAATCCCACCGCAGTTGTAATTTATTCTGTGGCATTTTGTGCAGTTTGGGTATCTGAGCAGGCTTTCAAAGGTGTAACTTCAGGGGAATATTATCAACCTTTCTCTCAGCTCCTCATCCATCCTCTCAGTGCAGAGAAGGTTATAGGTAAAAAGAGAAAGTGAGATGGTCAGAGCCTTTTGGCTCCTCTCTGGTGCTGAACCTTTTGGGCTTTCTCCTTGTCATGGTCCTGGTGGCTTCAGGTGGGCAGGTGCCAAACCCATTTCTCCAAGGTAGGAGGTGCCTGGAGCACAAAGGTCTGTTGCTGAGGGTGTCCCTGGGATGGGGAATTGGCCAGAAATGCTGATTCACCTCTGGGCACAGAGTCGAGCTCTGCTGCTTTGGACCTCTCCTTGATCACCAGTGGGTCAGGATTGGTGCTCCTGGCTCTGTGAGCACCAGACTTTCTTTCTGAAACATCCCAAGTGCCCTGAAAGCCTTGAGGAACTCAGAGTGCTGTGTTTTGCCTTGTAACGCAACTGGAAAAAAAAAAGAAATAACTTGTGCTATGTTTTCATATTGATTTTCCTTCTCTTGGTGCAACGTTTTCAATTTAAATGGCAGCAGACTGAGGCACAGAACGGGATGGAATGTTCTGAGCTCCACAACTGGGAAAAGAGCCTGGTTTTCTGATTTTGTGTCCATGTTATCCAATTAAATTTTGTCACTATCCTGTGATTTCATGTCCAGTGTGGTATTGCTTCCACAGAAGAGCTAATTACGGAATAAGATAAGTATGAAAGAGCCCATATTTAATTAATACTATATAGTATAGACAGGAAGATTTTTTCCCCCTAAAATTGTTTTAATTAACATGAAAGAAAAGCTTCTGCTGACTTTTTATTGTCTCAAGATAGAGAGAAGATTATTTCATGCTACTATTGGACTATATTTAACTACCAGCTCTCTATTGCTCCTTTTTATCAGATGATAAATATCCATTTATCAGACGATAAATGTTTAACTTTTGCTGTTTGGTTGTGTTTTCTGTCCTTTTTACATTTCTTAGCCAAGGGAAGAATCTTCTACCTTCCAGAAACCTGATATTTTGGACCAAATCCCTCTCTGAACAGGTTGTACGCTGCCCTTTTCAAAATCAAGCTATCAGAAGATGCCCTTCAGCAGAAGTGTTAAGAGGACTTGGTGAGCTTAACATGTTTCGCCTGCTTAATTTAATTTGGAAAAATTCAACCAGAAAATGAAGTTATTAACAGGTTGGTACATTCAGAGATAAGATGATGTCACAGGAAAGCAGTCAAGTGGGCTGCTTGTCAAAATATAAAATATGTATCTGTCAGAATCAAATGATAGATAAGCTGTGGCTGGGTGTAGGATGCAGTGAAAATAGTGTGCTAAAAATTGAAACCAAATCCCACCAGTCTGGGAGCACAAGCTTTTAGTAACTATTGTGGTGATGAAAAATACAACAATTCTGGGGACATGAACTGTGCTGCTTAAGGATGGTATGTGTAATTTCTTGGCACCAGTAGCCAGAGCCATGTACATCAGGATTAGACCTCAAAGAAACAGGAGACCTCCAAAGTGTGGCTGTTTCGACAGATGGGTGCTGAATCCAGCTCTGGTGTTTCCAACATAAGAAGGATGTGGACCTGATGGAGCAGGTCTAGAGCAGGGCCAGGAAAATGCTCTGAAGACTGGAGCCCCTCTCCTCTGGAGCCAGGCTGGGAGAGCTGGGGGTGTTCTAGAGAAGAAAAGGCTCCAGGGAGACCTGAGAGCCCCTTCCAGGGTCTAAAGGGGCTCCAGGAGAGCTGGAGAGGAACTTTGGGCAAGGTATGGGGTGACATGACAAGGGAGAATGGCTTCCCACTGCCAGAGGGCAGGGTTAGATGGGATATTAAGGAGACATTCTTCCCTGTGAGGGTGGAGAGGCCCTGGCCTGGGTTGCCCAGAGAAGTTCTGGCTGCTCCATCCCTGGAAGTGTCCAAGGCCAGGTTGGACAGGGAGTGGAGCAGCCTGGGATAGTGGGAGATGCCCTTACCTGTGGTAAACAGGTTGAAAGTGGATGACCCTAAAGGTCCTTCCAACCCAAACCATTCTAGGATTCTAAAACTAAAGCTAGGACACCCTACTAGCTCAGGTATGCCAAAATGAGGATTAATAGATCTTAAAAAGGGCACATTTAAGGCCTTAAAATGTGAAAATCATCTGTCTAGCCAATGCAACAGACCTTTCTGTATTAAAGAGGTCAGATCAAAGAAAGGAGTCTCCAGTGTATTCTCCAGGAACATGTACATGTCTTGTCCATCACAGGCCTCTTCCTGCATTCTGGCTTGTCATCTGAAGTAACTGGCACCAGGAGTTTAAAGTCAATAAACTCGGGAATTTTAAATGGCAATTTGGAGTCTCATATGAGCAAAACAGAATGGGCTACTTAGCAAGGAATGCAGTCAAACTCCCAAACACTGTGATGGCAAAATGGAAGAAATACCACTGCAATAAAAGTCAGTATTGTGTTATCACTGAATTTGGGGAAATGATCCCACTTATGTGGAACTTCATTCACTGCAAGTTGCAAAACTGAGCTTAAAGGCTGTAAACTCTTGGGGACAGCTCATGAAATGTCTCTGTTTGCTCAGGATCTTTCGAGATGCAGAGTTTAATTGTGACTGGTAATTCTCAGGACTAACAGAATACAAATAGTTGAAGTTCTAAATAAAATGCTGCTCTCATATTTAAAGGTCAGAAGAGACTAGTCTGACCCCTTGATCTATAGGCCATAGGGCTTTGTTCAGTAATACCACCATGATATTTCCAATTTATGCTTTACCCTAAATAGTTCCTAAAGCCTCAACTCAAGAAATATTCTTCCACAGGAAAGAATAAGTTTTAATATGTTTTTCTATTGTAATTTTTGTCCAGTATTTAAAATATTTCTAATTTAAATTTCTTTAGCCTTAACTTCTGACCTTCAGACTTTGATTCTTTTTCTTTATGTTTGAATAAATTTAACTTGAATCAAAACCCTTCTCTTTTATATATGAAACAGGTGGAGTTTAAATCTGTAAGAGATCTTAAAAATTATAGGGTAATTTTTATTTTTGTTTGTTTGTTTGTTTTTCTAAGTAAATTCCAGGGGTTTTGCCAGACATTTTTTTTTAATGTTAATGCAGAACTGATTTTGTTCTTGTTGTTTTTGTTAATTTTTTAAATATTGTTTTTTATTTGTAATGACTTCCCCAGTGCTATACACAGAGGAGAGAATAATGCTCTGCTCCTATGTTTTATCCTCCATTTTATGTACTCAAGGATCACATTCTCCCTTTGGAACTTCATGCTGTTGGCATTATATGTGCTATACTTACTCTGTATCACCCTAATTTTTTACTCAGCAGTAATTGCACTGGTGATACAGAATGGTCTATATTGCTGCTGTACATAAGTTTAAAACATCACAGATATGTACCAGCTTTTAAAATGGAACATATCCATTTTTTGGTTTAAAAACTGCTAATAAATCACGAATCTCCCAGCATGAGGAGCTCTGTTTTAGACTTGTGTAACGACAATGCTCTCGTAATTGAAAGGAAAAAAGGAAAAGGAAATTTGGGAGACTGTTAGTCTACATGTGGCATACTTTTTTTTCCTCCCTGGATTGAAAATAAAAAAAAAAAAAATTAAAATCCAGTGACACATTTGGGCTGAAAAACTGTTTGCCGCACATGTTTTAGATGTGTGGGTTTATTACGCAGATCATGTGTCTTAATTAGGTAATTTATATTGTGTTATCCAAAGAAGATGTTCTTGTTCAATTGGATACACAATGAAAGTTTCAAGAAAACTCATTAATCCTGTATTTACAGAGATCAGTGCATGGGTGTGGAATAACAACAACTATGAAAGTATCTCTCTATGCTGAGACAAAGACCTGCTAGATTATGTCCCCTGGAGAACTGATCTTGATATATATATATATATATATGCACACAAAATATAGGTAGGGGTGAGTCATATTTTTAGTAGGACTTTTTCTTTCTAATTCTCTTACTGAATCTAGATATATTAAACCTTTCCACTGTGTAAATTTTAAAGCAAAAGCAAAATTTGAATGATAAATAAAAGTAATCTCAGCCAGGAAAGTTCAGTCATTTTGTTATCTTGGACAGTTTGCCCCTCCTTGAGCAGTGATGTTTCAGAGGGGTAATGGCAACCTGAAGGTGAGATCTCCTGACCTTTTTTCCTCCTTTTTTCAAAACCTCGATGACTCCTAAACGAGTGTTTTGTTTCCTTGTACCAATCTGACACTGTTCACCCAGAAACTGGATCTAGTTATCGCTGGTTACGCTAATTGAGATTTCTTAGTTCCTCTTCCCCTTTGTCATTAAGCTGGATTTGAGCTTCACATACCCTTGCAATTACTTTGAAATTCCAAGTCTCCTTGCAACTACTCAGAGAAATCTGAAAGCTAAATGATTCCCAAGTTTAAAATAGGATGTTCCCCAGTTGAAAGGCAAAAAAGCAATATCGTAATATTTGTATTCTGATGAAATTCATTATGTACAATGTAATTTGTGTCTCCATAACAATCTACTCTTCTTCAATTAGAGATTAAGCCAGATATTGTATTTTCTCCAGATCTTTGTAGTGATTTTTTTCTTCATTGAGAATACAGAAGGAATTTCGAGTGTGTGTCACTGGCAGTAAAATACAAGTTTTCAGAGTTTTTCTTCTGTTTATTGTAAATCAGCTACGGAACAGCAACCCGTGGCATTAGTCCAGGAAACTGAGATTATGAAGTTAGGAAGAAGAAAGATGAACAGAAAATCATGTTTATAAATCATGATGAACATCTTCCTTGCTATGCAGTGACAACCTGCTCCAGCTCTCTTTGAAGTCAGCAGGAAAACTCCCACCAGCTTCTGAAGGGATTTGGCTCAGACCCTGATTTCCCACATTTGTGCCCAGTTTGGGGTGGGACACAGAGAGATGCAGTGCAGGAGGAGAACTGTAACTAATAGGATTGGTGCAAGGGTGTTGGATGCAATGGGAAATGAAAGTGAAGCAGTGAAGTTGTTAGACTGATTCCCTCATTCATGGGAACCCAAGAGCACTGATGGCCAACTAGTTGATGTGTTATGAGCCCAAGTTATTGTCCATAGCTCCATTCCTCTGAGCAACATCTGAAGTGTAACCTAGGAGAAATCTGTTGTAATTTGCTCTCCTCCTCTCTGTATTTATAAGCCTACAACATTGTAAGTTTTTACTGTGGGTGGACAAGCAACATCCACTCATATCAAAGACGATGCAAGTACAGATAAATATAAAATTATACATTCATTTTTATATAACTTATGCAAATGTATGCGCAAGTTAGTCACAGTCCTCGGGCTGGCAGCAGATAGCTGATGTGGCCATTGTTGCAGCTTATTTTGGACACCAGTGTTGCTGGATCGTCCTGCTGCCTTCAAGCAGAGCTTTGCATGTGTAAGTTTGTCTGCTAGATGAGGTTTGGCTGCAAGGAGGTGGCAGGATGGGACAGAAGGAAGGGCTCTATCACTGCAGTTGTTCATCTCTACTGCTTAGACAAGTTGTATGTGGAGGCTCATTTTTTTTTTTTTTTCTCTTGAGAGCATTAGAGAGAAGGGTTGAAGCCTGAACACTGAGGCATGAACCATGAGGAACTGGATTCTGCATGGACTCTGGCCCTCACTGACATTCACAGAATCACAGAATGGTTTGGGTTAGAAGAAACCTTAAAGATTGTCCAGTTCTAACTCCCTGCCATGGACAGGGACACTGTCCACTAGACCACGTTGCTCAAAGCCCCCTTCACCCATCTCCTTGCTCAGTGCCTCAGCCACCTCCTGTGACAGTGAGATTGTTGGTCTCCATCTTTCAAACTATAAAAAGGCATTTTTTACCCCATCACATCACTGTTTGCTCCAGAAATGGCTGGTTTTCTCTAGCACTTGCTATTAAGTGCTAACTGACCATCTAAAAAACCAAATGAAAGGCTGTAGACACAGCAGCTTATTGTTCTTGTTCTATGTGAACTTATCTGTTCCCCAAAGACTAAACAGAACAAAAAAAGGACAATTTTGGTATGCCGGGTTCAATTGTCCAAATTAGTATTCTTAATGTTCTTCCTTATTTTAAACACCCATGAATAACTTTGTCCCTACTGCTTAGATTATAGATTTTAGTGTATGAATTTTAATAATTCTAATTAATGGTGCTATCTTTATTATATTACTTTGTACTTGGGTTCACTCTTTCATCACAAGATCTCAAAGCGCTCTATTAAGCTGCACCAAATCTTTGTAAAGTAGATGAATTTTAGCCTATTGAGTTTATGTATTGGGTAAGTGTAGTAAAGGGAATGAACAGTTTTTCCAAAGTTCATTTCAGAGCTTTGCATTGATTCTCTGCAATATTTAAACACTGGGAAAATTAGACTCCAGAAAACTTGACTCCCACTTCTACCCACTAAATTATGGATCTCTTTACTCCCCATTTTGAATTTCAAGCAATCTTTGAAAAATTTGTATTCGTGAGTCTTCAAATATGAATAGTGATAATTATATCAATATTATTAATATGCACTACTAAAAGAAATAAGTCTACATTTGCAAAGCTTTGATGTGCTTACAAAAACTGAACTTTTAAATGAAAGTATGTTTTTAAATCATGTATGTGTTACAGAAATCTATTAAGACTAGTCTCACAAAGACCTGCATATGCTCAGAGCAATGATTCATGTGTTCCTGCACTGAGGCCCTGAGAGCATCACAGGTATGTGATGGAACAGACCTGCTTAGCACCTCATGGGTTGTTTCTCAAACCAGTTTTGCTGTGTTTCCTCCTCTTTGTTAATTCTAGTAATATTTTGTATATATTTGTTTGGTCTCTACGTATTTTATGTGGTTTTTATGGTGCTGCAATTGTGGGCTGTTAGGATTACCACCTCGAGAATGTGTCTGCTAAATCTACGCCAGATCTCTGTGGTGAACTCTTATCTCTGATAATCTTTCCTTCCAAATGCACTAATTATTGTAGATAGTGCAGTACTTTTCTCAAAAGTTATAAGGGTATTCCCCTCCTTTCCTACTTCTTCACAACACCAAGGTGGGAGCCCATCACTCCCCACATGGATTTCTTCCTTAGAAAGGATCTTCATATTTAAGCCTTGTCCAATCAAACTGGAACATCATTACTCTTTCTCTTCCATGTGGACATTTTAAGACTCTTACTTAGCTGGTTTAAAAATAATAAAATAGTGACCTTTCCTTGACATTCTAAGCTTGTGTTGGGAAGGCTGTGGTTATATTTTGAGGTTGCTGCCTATGAAAATCGGGGCTAACTGAACTAATTCAGAGGGCTTGCCCATTTTTAATGCTGGTTTTTTTTTGTTTTTGGTTTTTTTTTTTTTTTTGGTGTTGGGAGTTTCAGTCTAAAGGAGGACGTTTAAGAGCTGGTCTCTGCCCAGGCTGCTGAAGGCAGAAAGTCACTGACAGAGAAGAAGAAATGTTTTGAAGAGCAGTGTTGGTCTCCCTGTCTCTTTTGCTCTAACCACCAACAGCTGGAGAACAGGCAGCAGAGAGGCAAGAGGATCACGTCTCATGGACACGTGAGCACAGGCTTGAGGCTTAGCGAAGTTTCCTGGGGAAAGGTACAGGTTTTTGTTGCCTTAACTTGAATTTCTTTGTTTAAATGGAATGGAAGTTTTTAAATGCTAGTAGAAATATTTGTCGAAAATATACATTTTATTCTATTGAGTTTATGTATCAGGTAAGTGTAGTAATGCATGGGATTTTTTTTTTCATTTTATAGCTATTTTTACCAAATTGCTGAATAGTGCAGCCAACCAGCAACAGGGAGAGGGTCTAGTTGAGGGGGGCATAAGAAAAAGGGGGAAGAGATAGCAATGTTTATAGGCGACCAGGGATGTTTCAGACTTTTCCACTGTGACTTCAAACCCCAGGATCTCTGGATTCTACCATTTCCAGCAGAAGTTTTCATCAGGGCAGCAGTATATGGGAACAAATCACATTGTAGTTTATGGCTGCACAGTGTGATGGCACAGTGCCCATACCTATCTGGTTCCAGGTCATCTGTGGTTGGAACATCTCTGATCTCCTTCGAAAGACAAAGATCATCCCACAGCCACCTTTATTTCCCCCACTCTTGCATCTGCTGGAACATCTGGTGGTGGCTGGGGTTGGAGACTTGACAGTAGATGTGTTGGGAAACCCGTCTGGCTCAGGATAAGAGTTTTTCTGCTCCACAACGTTGGGGGATCTGGAAGTCCTTCATGCTCTGACCTTTACGAAGTTGAAATACTCCGTGCAGGGTTGTCATTGGCAAAACAGCATTTCCTGCTTAAAACTTTGTGAGGCATGTTTTTATTTTGCTCATAACGAGTGATTAAAAACTGAGTATTTTAAAAAGCTGTTACCTTGGACCATCAGTGTTTCAGTATAAAACACATCCTTGTTTTATCAGTGAAACACTTTTGTAGAATGCAGTTACATGGGGATTGTGTTGACTAGTAATTATTTACTTGGTCAGACTGATTAACTTCCCTTCAAACGATGAATTTCATTCTAGCAGTGGCATCTTCTCTCAAACAGTTATTTAGAGATGAGCTGCAGAAGATAGCAACTTAGCAGAGGAGGGGAGGGGGGGGGATAAAAAAAAACAACCACACACAAGTTGGAAGGGCTTGGAATAAATTATTGCATGTCATTCTGTGGGAAAATCTCCCCGTACGGATGCTGTGTTGCTCGCAATGTGAGTGCCAGATCCGCTCAACTCTGCTTTGCACTTCTGTCACCCTTATCACTCATGAGACGATACTCTTCTACTGTAAGTGCTACCCCCAGCGGCATGTAGTCATTTATAGGACTTGCATACTTATGCTGAAGTCAGACACCCAAGAGGCACAGGATGAATTGACAGTATAGGCAGATGCTTTCAGCAAAGAAACCAGGATGTTAAAAGAGCTTTAGCGTGGTTATTGTTTTGCCAGGCAGATCCATGTACTTGTCATCAAGGTGTTCAGGAGTATTTCAGCCTCGTCGTACAAGCTGAATACAAGAGCTGTAATCAAGAGTTACATCATTTGGCAAGACAAGACCTTGAGGAATACAGCAAAGGGAAATGTGCATAATTAGAACAGTTCAGTTACAAGGGAAAGGGGCTTTGATAGTGTTAGAAATGCAGCTGAAACATGCAGTCTCCATTGCCCTGTCATCAGGCATTAGATGGTAGATGTCAGTGGGCCAGGGGGACCTCAGGATCCAGTGAAGGAGTGTGGGGTTCCCTCTTTGAACCTTTCCAAACCTCAGGAAACAGTCAAAGGTGACCATCTGCAGAGCCACAGGGTCTCCACTTTGGGGACAAACACTAAAACACAGATTAAAAAAAGGGTAACTAACTGAAAGAAATTGAAAAAAAAAATCCACCCCAGCTTGTTTTGATAGTTTTTCTCAGCAAAGAATACTGAGAAATAAGAGCATGACCAATTTCCCCTCTTCCTCAGAATTCCTGTAAAGGAAGAGGCTGACATGAAGAGGGGACAGACGTAGTGATGGAACACATTGTAGGTCGTCGAATGCCTTGGGGCCAATGCGCTTCCCATGGTGATTTCCACACTAACATAGTTGCCAAAATCCTTCCTAGAAATTTCACTTGGGGGAAAAAAAAAAAAAGTTCTCTAGTGACACCCGTTCTAAGTATGCAACATCCAGCCTGCTTTATTTAGATTTTTCACAAAATATTTATCACTGCCATAGTGATAACTAACCTAAAAAAAGAGACGATGTTTCAAAGCAATTTGACCTTCTCTAGACCCTATCCAGAGACATCTCTATTCTTACACGTGTATTATTGGCAAATGTTTTGAATTTTTGAGTTTGTAGAGGAAAATGTTCAACATCTCAGGGATTCTTGAGCCATGGGAGGCTGCTTTCCACCCAGCACTAAGTAGGTTACCAGACAATGCTAAATGTTTAGGTATCAAATATGTTGTAACTATCCCCGGACCTTAATGTGCAGTGGATTAATAACACTGCTCCTCTTTGCCTTTTCGTTATTCTATTTATTAGAAACCAAAGCTGGCAGTCGTGGCAGTGTGTAAGTGGGTCACTTCTGAGGAACACCATTCAGGGGACACTGGAGAAAGGATCTCACCACTGATGCTCCTCCAGGACATCAGCACCAACTGGATTGGCTGAGACTATGGTTGGAGTCCTACCCTGCAAAGCAAGCACTGCAGCAGGGCTCTGCAGGTGAGTAATTCTAAAAAAATAACTGGTTTAATGATAACATAAAATTGTGGTTAGACATCTTTTCTCCTTGGGGTTGCTGGCTGAGCGGTGCTGGGTGCTGTGGAACGTGAGCAGTGCTATGAATATCAGGAATGCCAATAATGGGGTCCCATTTCTAACTTGGGAACAGGAGTTTCGTTGCGTGCACATAACTTCCACGGGCGAGCATTCCTCTTGTCTTGCTGGATGCAGGGTGGGGTTCTGCGTGAATAACCCCAGTCCTTTAAAAGAGGACTGGAAGACAGTCAAAGAATTGTTTCTTTGCCAATAATCGTAGTGTGGGGAGGCGCCAGGCTCAGGTTTTAATCCTGCAAATGATTCCAATACAGGGAAGGGGGTAAATATAGAGTGTAATTTGAGATCTAGGTCTTCGTTGGGTTTGGAGTTCTGTTTTGTTGGTTTTTTATTTTTGTTGCTGTGGCTTTATTAGATTTCATTTTTTTTTTCAACAGTTTAATTAATTCATCATCATTTTCTATGGAAATGTTTGACAATTCATAATGTTGCTTGTTACCAAGGCACTAATTGACTCCTGGGTGTTTAATAAGGATTGTCAAAGCCAATAGCAGAGGTCAGAGGAACAGTATCTAAAGACTGCATGGAGAGCATCTGCGATTTTGTTTGCACCAGATTCCTGGCTCTCACTGCTTTAGGATGCCCAGGAGGGTCACAGTTGTCATAAGCATGTCTTAAGTGGGTGCTTCAGAATTGTCCTGGGATGGTATTGAGCCAACCCAACAGTCTTCTTGCGAGAAGTATGCGCAGCGGAAGAGGGAGAGAGGGAGGAGGAATGCGTGGTATTCCCCTCCGTCTTTCTGGCACAATTGCCCTGGTGGTCCTGTTTCAGCTGGTGTAATCCAGACCAGCCCTGTGGCTGTGCTGTGGCACGTGAAGCCCCTTTTTTTCTACCCCTTATATGGCACACGATCGCAGCGTGACCGACGGGGTTGGTTTGCAGCTCCTTTTCCTCTCTGCTCAGCCGCAACGAGCCCAAACGTGACGTGTTTGGGAATCTGGCCTCATATTTTCAAACTCCATGCAAATATGGTAATAATAACTAAACCGACGTTTGCTTTTGCTTCTGTATAGTATGTCTTTAATATGATTACTACCCTTAACATTTAAAGGAACTTTGACAGTTATGTAATCCCTTCAACATTTAAGTACAACAGGAATTTATTATTAAGTGCAGTGGCTGGAAATGGAGCACTTTTTTCATTCACACTATAAACAGTTATGTTGGATTAGTAATCCTGCTTGTCAGAGTTGCTCACTGTTTGATATTAATCAGTAGGTTTATGAAAGGTGCAATAGAAGGCAGAAATGAGCAGTGAAGAAGTTGTAAACCTTGGTTCCATAAAATCAGACTCTCTCTAATTCTCAGGTTTGCAACATTTCTTGCAGTGACCATTAGACTAAGGGGAAAGGAAGTGCTGCATTTTGGTAATGGTGCCTCAAACTATCTTTTGATAAACGTATATTTAGTTTCTCACTATATAAATGTAATAGCAGGCAGTGATGAAAGCCAAGACTTTTGAGAACATTTTGAGGTTGTTTTGCAAAGAGTGTGTTTTTCAGATTGTTGTATAGATCGAGCATGATACAAGCTAGCAAAACACTTAATGATCAAATATTACATGACAAAATGAATAGCATCTCCTTTTGGTGCTTATCCGCTATTAAAATCATGTGCAAATCACTTCACCTGAATATTTCTACCTAATTTGTGCGTTGTTATCTTTGAGCTACATAATTAATTTCTGTATCTTGCAAACAGCATTGTACTGCAGGTTTGTTGTGGGTTTTTTTTTAACACTTCTGAGTCCCCAGTACATGTTCATACAGCACGTACAGAGGAGCCAGGTCCTTTGGTTGCAAATGTCACCCTGTGAGATCTGTAGATGATCAAAGTGACAATGACACCATTGTAATGCAAGATGTCTTCAAACAGTGCATAATAAATTACCGTGATTGGTTAATGAACATACATGATTAATGAAACAAAACATAGACATATAATAAAGGCTTTTCTTGTAAGTGTCAGTCATCTTCCTTGTTCAAGAGCTTCCAGTTACATCCCTTATACACCTCATGTAATAGCTGACATGTATCCATATGTAGGTGGTTATATACAGAAGTGAAATCAAAATACAGTGTATGACCTCTCCATTAAAAATGAAATTAAACTTTAATAGCATATTTGACATGTTTCTACATCTACGTTTGTTTCAAGGTAATTTCCCCCCTCCACCCTCATCCCCATATTTCTGAAATCTTGCTTGTTACAGTTTTGTTTTGGCATTGGGAAAAAAAAAATCTTAATTGAATAACATTTAGTCTTTGTTAAACTATGTATATCTTTCACCGATCACTTTTAAAGCAGTGTGGCATTAGCTTTTTAAATGCTCGGGTCTAAATTTAGCATTTGCTTGTGGTAGGATCAAAAGTGTCAGAAATCTGCATCACTGCCTCGTTATCAATCACTGTGATATTTCTGGAGAAGCCATTTGATTTGCCTGGTCGGACCTCCTACCTCGCATCACAGAAGGCTGTGCATCAATAAAATTAACTTTTGTCACTCAAACCAAATTGGGCCGAGGGGCTCTTGCCAGAACAGCTCATGTTGTTGCGTGCGAGGAGGACGGCTGATCCTGGAAACGTCCAAACCTTGCTTGGAAAGGCAGGATAAATTAATTAATCCACTTCTGGGTGACGTCCCGGAGCTCTCCGTGTGCCTCAGATGAAATCCGGCAGGAACCACCCACAGCCAGCGAAATGAAAAGGCTGGATCCATCCAGGGGTGACGGCGCTGGGCCGGGCTGGATGTGCAGAGCCCTGTTCAGCTGGGCCTCACCTGCGGAGGCCTTGAAGCAGTGATTTAATGTGCAGCCGCCCTCTGCTCCCTTCCCCGTCGCTCCGGAGGAAGTTGCCGCAGCTCTTTGCAAGAGCACAACTTTACCTCTCATCTCCTGCCAGCTCCCCAAAGCAGAGCGGTTCCTGACGGCGGGATCACCACCCGCCCTTGTCGTCTCCTCCACCGCTCGCTCCTCTTCCAACATCTGGAGGTCTGGGCTGCAGCGTGGGGTGTCTGGGGTTCACACGCTCCCCTTCGCCCGTGGATCCGGTCCCAGCCATGCTGGGAGCCTTTCCCAGTGAAGCCCAGCATGGCTGCCTGTCCTTGCTGCCAGTGGGCCACCACAGCAAGGCAATAAAAAGACAACGAGGAGTCCCAGCCTTCCTACAACATCTATTATTTTTTTTTTTTTTTGCTGGATGTTGTATGATCTAGAGTCAAGGGGAGGGGGATGTGTCCTGCCTGGCTGCATCCCACTCGGCAGCCAACCCACGCCAGAGGCAAAGTTGACTTTTCTTGGGCCTTTTGGCAGAAGAAAAGATTCTGAGAAGTTTTACCCACTTTGAAACCCTTTGTGTGGTTTTAAGATAAATGTGAGGATTTGTTCTTGGCATCAATGTCTTATTTTTTATAAATAACAGGTAATTTAGTAATCCCTTTTTTTAATACCTTGTCTCTTTCAGATGCTCAACACTGTGCTATAATTATACATGATATTATCTTCTAAAGATATGTACATCCAGTGTACATATGGGCATCCAGTCACTTCTCCTCCTGTGAATCCATCCGTAGCCCATTCATGTCACTCATCCATATTTACTGAAATATTTTGGTATTCTCTGAATCCATGATGAAAAATGGTAGAAGTTTTCTGTGTTTCTGGGGGTTTGTTTGGGATTTAAGATGTTCTGTAGCTGCAGTTTTGCCCCAGGAGTCACCTGGTCCTTTTTTCCTTCTTTCCTCACTGGTGGATATAAGACAAAGCTCTCAAAGAACTGAAGAAACCACTGAGCTTTTTATCCCCTCAGGAAAAAGGTAACAATTTATGGACAGACTGCAAAAAGGCAGGATTAGGGGATTTTAGAAAATGTAAACCTTTTCCTTTTCGAGTTGCATAGGCCTTTCCCAAGACGTCATTCCTAGGGAAAATGTGCTACTGTAGCCTGGATGGATGAAAAGTTTAAATTCAAGTTTGAACAAAATCAGTACATATGCACACTCTTAGTCATTTAAATAATTCTTTCAGTATTGTCTGTGATACAAATATTTAGACTTTGATCTTCTTACAAAACCAGATAGTTCTTGAAAATTTTCCTAAGCATTTTCCCCATTTCCTAGCCACGGAAAGGATTTTTCAAAGCCTGTTTTATCTCAGAGGAAATAATATTGTTTTAGTGTGTTTTTCTCACTGAAACATTGAGAAACTCCAAATGCTCATTTTTGTGCAAAGATTTCTGAAAAGGGTAAATCTAAACAGGACAAAATAATTTCTTTTAAACCCTTAAGCCAGTGAAATTTATAGATTTACACTGTCTTCGCAATAATATTCTTCCAATTCTAATTAACAAGTAAAACTGGCCACATGCAAATTCAAATGAAATTTTATTAATTTTATCAAATTAACGGTATGGAACATGAAAAGAAATAATCTTAAAAATATCAGAACAGAAATAGCAGAACACTAACTGGTAATAATACTAATTGGCTTTTCTTTGCTCCTGTACTACTGTGGGTGTTTAGATAAACCAGTTGGAAAGAAATTGTATGAATTGCACTCTGTGCTGGGCAAGAAAAAGTTTCAAGAGGCTGAACTATTTCATGGCAAAATCTGGGCAAAAATATTAGGAACGACAACATTTGGTAAGCCAGCTTTGATCCTTTCAGTGTTTAAAACAATCAAGCTTTATTTTGACATTTAAAAAAATTGGGGTTTTCACCCTTTTTGAAATTTAAAATTATTTGTATAATTAGCTGCAAAGAAAAGTGGGATGCTCTAACATTTTATTAAAAAGTAGGAGAAAATGTGTTTTGAAAAGAAACCTGACTCCATGATATAACAAGACTTTTTCCTATTAAATGAAAACAGGTTTTACGCAAATAAAGTCCATTTGGCCTAATCTTATAAATGACACTGTTTTATCATAAAATGGACACAACGTATTAAGAGTTATTTATTTTTAAATATGAACATATTTTTAGATGGGATTGCAGTGGAAGACCAGGTGCTGAGCTGCAGCAGGTGGAGGTGATGCCTGGAGCTGGTACCGGAGTTGGGGGACAATGCCTGCTTCAGGGAACAGCTCACCACCACTAGGAGACCAAGCAGGTACCATATGTGGTTTCTTTCCTGGGATAAAACAAAGGTTTTTGCTAAAGCAGCTGCATTTCTAGAGTGGTGTTTTTGTCAATAGTGGAAACTGTGATTTGGGTTGTCATCTCTGTTCTCTGCTGACCTCTGACATGTGTGGTCCCGGTGCAGGGCATTATGAGTAATCATGGCATGAGCTCTGCTCTTGCTCCAAGTTTGAGACAGGCTTTAAAGATGAATTAGTGGCATCACCTGGAAACAGATTTTACCACTGAAAGTAAATAAACTGTGATAAACCTGGTCCAGAAGACAAAATTAATTAGTTTGGGAGCAAGCTATTAAAGCATCCATAGAAAAAGAAAAGCTGTCTACTTCTTTGAAATAAACAGGCCCTTTCTTCCCCTTTACCCCTTGAAACACAAGATGAGTAATTTCTAATGTTTACATGCTGTGTTTTTTTTCCCTTTAAATTTATTCCTCTCTGACTGACCTGACACAACCTCTTTGTCCAAAGGGCAATTGCAGCATCACCTAATTTCTGTTTCTTCAAGGTTAAGAATATCCATAGGTATCCATTCAGGGCATATTTATTCAAAGGTTAGAAAGTGCACCAAACTATCGTGTAGCGTAGACTTTATTTTAGGAGCAAACATAAACACGAAGAAACTATAATCCTGGTGTAATGCAGGAATCTAATTAAGACTAATGAGGCAACATTAAATTTAATGTATGATGCATTTTATATGCCTTACCATTAGAGCTGCAGCAAGCTGTTCGTCAGAGCGTCAAACTTTGGTGAACAAGCCCCTCAAGGCATTGTTAAAGCAAGCTAGGCTCAGGCCTTCTCCTGCCCATTAGGTTGTGTTGGGCATGGAAAATCTAGATATAAATGGAAATTTGGTGGGGGGAAACAGTGAGGGGGGGAGGCCACAAGAAGTTCTGACCACCTCTGAATGGCTCAGCAAACTGATAAAAAGGGAAGATAAATGGATGGCGTGTGACACCCTCGAGGAGGTACCAGGCTGGGACAGAAGGGAGGAGGATGAAGTGTAACGTGTGAACTGCTGTTTCAGAGGCACCTACAGCAATGGGAATGCGAAAAGCCTGGGATTTAAAGTCATAACAAGAGGAATGGGCATGGTGATCATTACTTCACAGCTAATTAATATTAAGGTTTCTTGTGGATTTTTCTTATTTTTTTCCCAATTTTTTTTATTATTATTTATTATAAACTCACTAAGTTCATTAGTTCCCTTACATATATTATAACTACAGAAAAATAGGTGTATAGCTCCAGATTTGGACTTCACTATCCAAATTCTCCAAAGGTTGGGCTCTGGGATCTTAGAGGGCTTTTCCAACCTAAATGATTCTGTGCTTGCCTTAACATGCAGGGAAGTATAAATAGTACAGTGAAGTTAAAGATGAGCTGGAATGAAGATTGGGTGCTGAGGAATGGAGAGATTTTTGGCGGGACATGTAATGAGTTGACTTCATGGGTTTACAGTATAAACCGATACTATGGTGATGGGAGCACACGGGTCAGAAGTGCAGACTGAGCTGTAGCTTGGACAAATCCGTGGGCTCTGGTGTCAATGGGTGTTTGCCAGCTGCTGTGAGCCTGGGCCAGGCATGAGAAAAAGGTGAGGTAAGGAAGAGTTAGCTGGAGTGGGAAGGGGGTGATGGGGAGGGCTGTTGTCAGAGTGCACTTCAACCCTGCCGCTCCAAAAGCTGAGTTTTAGCCTACTACATCCTGAAAATTCGTTCCAGTTTATATTATTGCATGTGTTAGTGATGGCTTGAGTGTTTGAGACTTTGAAGTATTTCATCTACACATGAAATTGGGATTTTTTTTTTTCTTCCTTTTTTTTTTTTTTTTTCTTTTCTGTGGAATATAGCCATGGAAACCTGCAGTCTGTGCTGGAAAATAAATGACTGGAAATGTTCCTCAGTGACTAAACTAGCTACAAGAAGTTATTATAAGTGCAAACGCAAAGTTATACTTTTGACAACAAACAAATGCCACGTGCTGGTTGGGAATTAGAGATTCAGCAGCGAATCTCATCCGAGGCAGGAGATACTGTCGGGGTGACTGTCAGGAGTATGATGGGAAGACTGAAAGTACCTATTGCACAGGTTTGGGCCGAGAGAATGAGTTATTCCTTGTAGGAACATCAGAGAGCACCATGAAAGCCCAGCTGGGGGCAGAAAAGAAAACAATGCTGCCAGAAGGGTTTCGGTGGGGTGGGAAGGAGCGACGTGTTCACAAGTGTTTCGGTATTGACCTCACTCAGCTGCTATGGAAGTGTGGGTGGGGGGGGGGAAGACTTCAAGGAAAGCAGATGTGGGCCGACACTGAGAGTTTTTACAGTCCCCTGGTGTGTGTGTAACATGCTGGGACCACCCCATCGTACCTGACCCGGCTGTCCGAGAGACGGAGGGAAAAAGCACATGAAAAGGGGGTGGTTTTCCTACTGTTACATGCTCTGCTCTCTCCCCTTCCCTCAGGGAATGACTGTGTGCAACTACCTGTGCAAACCTGAATGATGTTTATGCTGTTGCATTCATTCCCTCTTCAGTGGTGAGCAGAAGGTGGATGGAGGATAAATTTAAACTGGGAGATGTGAAGGTTTATGGAAGTAGACAACCCCCATGACCCCTCCATTCCTCATCCCCTTGTGCTCTGTGCTCATCTATGCATAGAAAAATCCATGAGCAAACCACAGAAAGTGCAAATTTATTGTGAAGTGAGTTATTAATTTTAGTTTTTGTTTTATTGTTCCTCATCCAATTTCCTTCTCAGTTCTTTAATACCAAATCCTCATCTTTCTCATGACCGAGCTAGGAACATGCATGATTTTCTTAGCACAAGTATTGGTCGTGTTTTCTCCATGTAGGATTTCATCTTTTCCTCAGAGAGACGTGACAGTCTGCTCAGGTTTTTCCGGCTAGGTGCTCTCTTTTGGGGCTCCTGTGTTTGGTTTCTGTGGACTGTGGAGCTGGGATGTCCTCTCAGCTTGGGCTTGTTGATCTGGTCCCCAGGGCAGTGTGTGCCCCACTGGGATTTGTAAAACACAGATCTAAGCACGTGTTGCAACCAAAGCAAACAGGGCTAAGACATTTGCAAGGCTTCTAAAATCCCACTACCTGGTATTTAACCTGATTCTAGGGAAAGTGCATTAGATGAACCTACCTGCCTTTCCTTGTTGAGCAGGAGTGTTGCTTGGATTTAGGTCAAATTCCTTGAAGGAGATAAACATCCTTTTTATCTCAGTGTCCTGTTGCAAATGGCTTTTCCTTTAGGAATGGATTCTCACCCTCCTCTGCAGCCAACTTCCTTCTGCTCTTTCACTGCAAAAACAGTTCTATTACCATATCTTGGGTTTTCTGTCTAGGATGTTAGGACAAACAAGGGTGGTGTAAACCTTGGAAAGTGTTTGCTCTGGTAGAAAAGCACTCAGATGAGCTTCAAATAGGATTCATAGATTGTACAGGGATCTGGTGGTTGTCAGAAGTCCTTAGCTCTGTTTACTGCCAACATGGCCAAGATGTGGTGGGAACTGCTAACGTTCCTAGTGCAGTGTTTTTCCTGGTGGGGTGGGGGTTGTGTTCTGAAAATCCATCTGGCCATTACTTGTTTCCTCATCACAACAAGTAGTCAAGGTGGTGTTTTTTTATTTTTTTAGTATAAGTAGCCTTCTGATTGAAGAAAATAAGTGTTTCTTGCCCCAAAGCATTGCAGGGTTTCACACCACTCTGCCCCTTTGCTGTGCTCAGCTCCTGCAGGCACTGAGCTGGCAGAGTGAAGGGTTAGTTTTAATCTGCTCCCTGGAACCTCTTCCCTGCATAGGGAGCCTCTCTTTTACACTATAAATCATAAGTGATGATCTGGGAGAGACTGATACTCCCCACCTCTTCAATAGGTAAATTGCCCTTTTAGAAGAGTGATCCGTGCTCCTGCCCTCATTTTTCATATCTCACTTTAAAAAAAAAAAAAAAAAAAAAAAACAGAGAAGAAAAAATAATCTTCCAGGGACTTTGACTTAAGCAAAGGCACTTTAGAGTCTTTTTCTAATGTCATTCTGAAGTTAAAAAACAATTTGACTTCAAGGGAGATACGGCCCAATTTTTTAAAAACTTAATAGGATTAGTCATGGGAACTATTTTTAGCAAAAGTTCAACTTTATCCATGTATTTTAATGTGGGAAAAGTGTGTCCTTTTCCCTCTGCTAATGTTTGATGTATTCCAGCCCTCCTGCGAGTGTGTTTGAGTATCTTAGGGGCTCTGGAGTGGAGGAGAACTTCCTCTCGGATTCTCTCTGTTTTCTTTCGTGAAAATGACATTCCTAAGCTGTTTCACTTTCTGACAGGAAATGGAGCCTTGCCAAAAATGATTAAAGTCCAAGAAAGCATAACAGTTCCAAAGCTGCAGCAGTTCTTTAGGAGTCCCGAGTTTGACATTGTGTCAAACAAATGTGAAATATTGTTTAATAAATTTGAATAATACAGGGAAAGGGAAAAATGGTTCTTGGCTTATAATGCTGGTGCTCTTTATTAAGTCTGTAAAGGCCTGCCTAGCTCTAATAAATTGAAATATATACATAAATATACTTGTGCATGGATAACAGTTTAATATTGTAATATATAATGAACGGCACACACGCACCCCCCACATGCAGACATTGATTTATTCATGCTAAGACCATATATATGTTGATATGTGTGTGTGTGGACTCCCTCACAAGTTTGTATATATTTATACATGGAATTACCTTTCACAGGCAACTCCTGTGCCTGACTCATATAAGAAATATCGTAAGTATTATTTATAAGGTGCGACACGACATTATGACCCTGTGAAAATACTAATCTGATGCTGGATAAAATACAATTGTTAACGGTTTCTCAATGGTTTTTAATTCAGTGTTTGTTTATAGGAATTATTGTGGGGTCTTCGCTCACTCCAAATAACACCTTATCGTGGAACTTCAGTGTTACTGGAAGGGCTGTGCTGAGGCTTCTGAAAGCAGGGAGAATTCCAGGGCACCCAACAGACTGGCTCTGCCACCTCTTCACATTTAACAACTCCCTCTGCCAGAAGGGCTTCCAGCCACTGAGGGTTTGACAGTTTTCAATATTAGGGTATTAACGCAACAGCTCTATCAAAATGAGCCAAACTTCTAAGAAATTCCAGTGCTGTCAACCCTGGGTGTGAAAAAGCCCTGCCAGGCTCCAGTGGTCCTAAGATCGCTTCTCAAAATCCACCAAAACCCTTCAGAATTTGTAAGTTGGCTTCTGATTTTGTTTTGGATTTTGGTCATATTGCATTCACTAAAGTCGCATTTTCAAGTTGCTCTCTGACCACAAGACCAAGAATTTCCTTTTTTCTTTTTCTTCTTGATTTTAATATAAAAACTGGATTACATCATCACCAGATTCCAGGAGCTCTGTAGTTTAAAATGAATCTAGTGACTCAAGGCTCAATAAAATCGGGACAGTTGGCAACTTTTCTAGAAAACGTGAAAAATTGCTTTGCTGGTTCTTGCAAGAAAACTCCACTTGTTTCTTCTCCATCAGATGCATTGCCTTTCCCACCAAAATATATCAAATTTTCAGGAACTTATAAAATAATAAAAATGTTCTACTGACACGGTCTCAGAGGCGAAACACTCTTTTAAGTGAGGTGCGCTTCAAACCAAAGCTGTAGGAAAGGTTTCTATTTTTCATTCTTTGCATGGGACTGTAGCGTTAGTTGATTAAGGGGAAAATAATCTGTAATGGTTTCCTAATGGCATTTGAGATTTCACGTCGGTAAAGTTGAACCAGGACTGCTCGTGCCGTCATTCAACAAGGACAGCGATTCACGGCTACTTTTCAGACAAGACAAATTGATCAGACAAGTCAGTCAATGTCATTGAGCACTATTTGTCACTTCATAAGCAGCTACAATCTGCTGCTCTGTAAATGCGGAAGGACCGTCGAATAAATCACATCAACCAGTGGGAGTAGATAGTATCCCTTCATCCATAATTGGTGCGGTCCTCTCCTGTCACATCCACTCATTCCCCGCGATTCCGGCGCGGATTGACACTGACAAAGAAAGAGCAGCCGCTGTCAGAGGAACTGGAGTCTGTCTGCTGCTCCACTCTCCCCACTAATAGATATCTATCATAATATTGTATTAACATCACCAGAAAGAATCAGACTTATAGCTCTGCTATCTGGGTACATCGATGACATATGTGGGGGTTTCTCTCGGGTTACGGGGGGGAAAGCTGATTGATGAAAAAGGAAAGCTTCTTATTAAAACCGCTTACCAAATCCATCAGATGGAGGAATATTTACTGCTGTGTGTGCTGATGATTTCAGAGACAAAAATATAATTAAAAAAAAAAAATAAGGGGAACGCGATTTGTTGCAAACAGACCTTCTGGAAATTTGTTAATTGTTGTTCTCTGCTCATATTCTTTATGGGTGTTATTCCTATGAAGTGGTTTTATGTTACATAGTTACCAAAATAATTAAGGAAATGGAACACCTTGAAAAAATATTAATATCTGTTTAGCACACCAAAAAAAAAAAGCTCCCAAAACTTCTGTCTGGTACCTGGTTTGGCAAATACATGTTTTCTAATTGAACAGATGAAATTAGCAGAGAATACTTATTGCAAAGGTGTGCCAGGCTACAAACTTTTTTTTCCTGGGGAAATTCTGGATGGTTTCTACCAGGAATATGTTCGATTAATCAGCTCACTCGGTCCTGGCAAGAAATCACAGTGGAATACCCAAACTGCTGTGTAGTCACATGTAAATCTCTCTGACAACCTGGAGGCACGGATCATTTGTTCAGTGTTTGGTTCCAACAACATGCTCGTGGAGGAAAATACCTTGTTTGCTTATAAAAAGAGTTTGTGGCTGAATATGTAATTGTTGAGAACGGAGGTCTGGGATCCTGGGTCTCCAGGAAGAGGAGCTGGATCCTCTCTCTTTATTTTGAGGGATAAAAAGTCGTAAGTCAGTTTGCTTGTGTGTAAACAAGGCTTCACGTTGCATGTCCTGTGGGAAAGTAGTGAAATGCTTTATTTTTAAAGGTGCTCGGTATAAATGTCACGTTCCTGGCTGGAGTCTTTGCTGGGCCCAAAGGCAAAGCATAATATCAAATGATTCTTACAATTTTTAGGCTGGGACGTCTCTTGACCCGTGTGAACAGATGATGAGCAATTTCTCCTTTCTGTGCTGGCTTCTTTGCCTCCTGGTGCAGAATTAGTCCTGAAAGCACGCCAGAAACCTCAGTCATAGGTAAGCAGCAGAAACGATTTTATCTATGAAAGACTTAATTCTGTTAATATTCATATAAATTCCGCTAGAAATGGAGTTCAGAAGAAAACCCAAAGCAGTAGATCATAAAAGTATTCAACACTAGACATAAGACTTTGTCATGTTTTTAGATTAAAATAATAGAAACATTAGGATTAAAACCAAAATGTGAGACAGATCAACGTGCAATGGAGAACTGAACAGCATCCAGAGGAGGCAGCTTACACAGGAGCGCATTCATTGTCAACATCTGATACTGAAAAGGTCAATAGTTAATTAAATAATCCATCACCTTAGGATAGAGAGCCATCTTCACTTCTGACAATCAATGACAGAAATATTAAAAGGTCAGAAAATGAGTTACTATATATTGTGTTTTCTTACTGTGCGTTATAAAGATGTGACTTGGGTTGAGCGGTGTGGGCATGAGGATAGGTAGGAAGAAATATTAGCTGTTGCCCAAATATTTCCTGAGATGCTCTTTTACCAGGCTTCTGTATGTGTGGCCTTCTGAATCAATGGGCCTCAAAGACGTAGTAAACTTTTACAATTACAATATCGCAGAATTTATAACACCCTTTATTTAATGATCCAGGCGGTTTGGGGAGCATCTTTTCTGTCATGCTGCTCGAGGTTATACGGGAATAAACTGGGTAGGCGTTGTTTAGATAGGGGTAGAGCTACTTTAGGAGTCCAAGAGGCACTTTTTTCTGGGCTTATTTTCTAGATCTGATGGGTAGAGCAGGGTGAATGAAGTGCACTCTCTGACTCCTGCCTCTGTCCCTGTGCACAGGCTGCTGCGTGTACTGTATTGCCAGTGCAAGACATGTACCTGGCTCCAGGTTAATCCTTATCAATAATTGTATTACTTACTCCAGGGTCATGTTTTGGACACTGAGCGTTTATAAAAAACTTAAATTATATATAGTAATGGTGTTGCCATAAATAGTTTTTACTTTTTCTGGTTGTTTATTGCAGAAACCTTTCCCTCCCTGGTTGTGGGGCTACTCCTGTGTTGTGGTTGTCAGAATATGAGCGTAGGTGACTCAGTGCATTTTTGCATTCCTTTCTCAAGATGGGCTAAAGTTTTCTCTTTTTCTGATCAGAAATTGGGCTTTTCATATTGGGGGGGGGGAAACAACTGACTCCTATTTCTGTACCCTACAGTCAGTGCTCTACTGCCCTTACCCTCCTCCATGTGCAGGCCTCTCTAAGCATCTACAGAGCTCTGAGAGAACCTCAGACCTAAAGGAAGACTGTGAATGTACCATGACAGGGATGTACCTCCCTCTTCTCATACAGAGCAGAACAAATATATATTTATTAATCCTCTCTCTGTTTCTAAATTTTGTAAGTTTTACTTTCCTGGTACGTAGCTTTTACCCCAAGTGTAAAAGTCACCATGCTGAATTCTGGCAAGTGTTATATGATTATTTTATCTCTCACTGTAAGGAGTTTTGAAAGACTTTGTATGAGAGGCAATATAAAAATAAATTGAATTGAACTGTGGCTTCACCTTCCCACTCTTTTAGTTCAGAAACCTTTAGAGCAAAAAACTGCAGTATAAGGACAAAGGAGGAGATTAAGGCTGTGTCATGAAAGAGGTGACGCTGGGTGACAGGTCCGACCCTGCGTGAGCAGTTTGGTGGGTATGCAGTCAGCTGTGTGTTAATTAGATTTTAAGCATGTTCACAACTGGGAAAAAGCCTGTTTGTGTTTTTAGTGGGAAGGTTATTTTAAGCCATGAGAAAGGTATTAGGTATTATCTACTGTGGTGCATTTATATAAACAAAGGTCTACCTGATGGTTGTGCAAACATCTGTTCTGTTCTTACCCAACACTGCATGGTTCATTAAAACTTACCCTGTTGGCCTCTGAAAGGTCAGTTCTGGAAGCACATAATCTTGCTTACAGATCCATAATTGCAATGATTTTACTTTTAAAAGAAAATATTCTTAACTTGGGGTAATGAGGGCTTTTTTTTTTTTGTTATTTTGTTTGTTTGTTTGTTTTAGAGTGTGAGTCCCCCAGTAAAAATATGATTTTATGTTTTACAATGTAGGCTCAATAAATTACATTAATAAATGACTCCTGGTTCACGAGAAGTGCTGTATTTTGACAATATCAGCCAACCTTTCCATTTGTTTAAGCAGGAAAAGTGGGGAGCCAAAATAAAGCTGTTACAGAAGAAATCTCAAGAATGTTTATGAAACTCTGCTCTAGCTACATTTATTAGGAGTCAAAGCATAGTCCTAATTTGTCATGCAGAATTCCAGAGGAGTGAGTAATTTCTAGAGCTTCTCTAAATGCCAGGACTTAATAATTTTTTGCAGCAATTTGTTTGTAAACGTGGAATAACTTGTATAGGTTGCAATGTGACAAAAAGGTATCTAGGATTTGTCATCTGCTAACAGCTGTTGGGTTTATTTTATAGCATCTCATGGGGTTTTTTGGATAAATGTGCTGTTGATGGCAAGAAAAAGCACCCTGAGGATCTCTGATGGTGGGCATGCACAAGGTTTAACTGCAATAAGCTGTTTGTCAAGGATTTGATCTCCAAGGGATCAGCTTCCCTGGGTTGTTGCAATTCCCACCAGGGTGTCCATGTGTCACCTTCAGAGGAACCCACACTGAACAGGAGGCAAACTCCAGGCAAGCTGATAATCTCCCTTATGGCAGGGATGCTTCCAGCATCATTTTTATGATGTGAAGAGGGGAATTGCAGCTTCCCAAGGAAGACTTTTAAGGGAATGGAGCTCATGAATTTTACTTGCCAGTTTCCCTGGTGTTGCAGGAACCCAGAATATTCGTTTTGTCACTCCCAACTCTCTTTCTCATCTTGTGATGCCCTGTAGTGGTGAGTTTTGGTCTTTTATTTAGTGGTCTGAGGCTACATCTAAGTTAGTGGTGGACCTGGCAATACTGGGTTAATGGTTGTGCTCGATGGTCTTAAGGTTTTTTTCAACCTTAATGATTCTAGAGAGCAGTGGAGCAGCAGGGTTGGATGTGAAGGAGAGACTAGCTGGTGCTGAGGACCTAAAATTTACTGCATTTATTTTTTGAGGCTATTTTTAAACTGAGACTGATGTGGTCCCATGGACCCCCTGGCACTTATCAGACTTGGTTTGGTCTGGCCTTAGTGTGCGCTATCATTTCAGTGCCATTCAGAGGGCTCCCAGTGGTGATTTCCAGACAGCTCTTTGCAGTTTGATGGGTAGAAGGGACTGGGAGGTATCTTTCAGGACTTCACGCTGGAATATAAAACACATGGAAACACAGAAACACACCCCTGAATTTTAGAGGGTGTTCTGTGGCCCTCCCTTATGTATCATGATGAGTTGTGTTCTATGAACTCCTCAAAATTAGACATTTCTAGTGCATTTAAGGACCTCTTCCACACTTCCATGCCCTCATTTGCTCCTTGTGCAGTAGGCAGGAGGACATCTCCATAGGTGCCATCAATGCTCTGTCACCACTTCTCTAGGCTGTGAACACACCAGTAATCCCAGAAACCTCAGTAAATCCATGGAAACCGTGTTTGAGGCACTTTGTTACCTTGGGCCGGAGATGAGCCAAGCCCCTGGTAGACATGTGTGTTCTTGTGTCCTTTCAGAGGCTTTGAGCAATCAGTTCTCATGGTCTCCCGCTCCCCATATCGATTACGCCCTGTCACACAAGCACGGCACAAGTCATCGTCTAAGGGGAAAACCCACTCGTTTCTCACTGCATTCCCAACCTCTTCAGAACCTCTGCCAGCACATGTGAACTCCGATAACACTGCAAGATACCGCTTTGTTGAAATGAAAGCCTTGCTTGCAAGGCCACGCTGTCTGAAGTTCTCCCATCCCTCATTTAAATCCGCCGTAATTAGCCCAACTACAGACTTTGTTGTTATACATGCTGAAGTATAATGGCTGCTATTATAGCAGCTTGCAGGAGCAAAGATATACGATATTGAACGATATGTCAAGGAAAAATAAACATGTTTCATTTCTTCATTAGATAATGTTTATTTATAGCACAATATATATCTACCTCCACTGTACCATTAAAGTTTTGACTGCTTTTTAACTATAAAATTTGATATTGTTGTGGCAGCTGCACTACTCAAATGATTGCTGCAGTACAGCTGTTATCAAAGAGTAAGATTTATAGCTTCCCTACATGGTGTAAAGATATGTGCATATTTACTTTGTGTTTTACTACTTGTGTCCTATATTTTAATGACACAAGGTGAGATGAAATAGTGAAATAATAAACTCTTTTTGCTGCCGCGAAAACCAACGGCACGATTTGTTTAAAGTTTGGTGTTTAATTTTCTATTGTGCTAACGATAAAAAAGTTCTTTGTTGTTTTGGTTTATTTAAGTATACTTTCCATGTTTGTAGCCATTTAGTTTCTTCCCCCCGCCCCCCGGTTTTACTTTTCTGAGGAGTGCTTCAGAACTGAAGTGAGAACCACGTGCTGGATGAAACATGCCAAGCTATGTTATATCGTAGGTAAAGATCAATATTTTAACCCTTGGAGAGATTGTTAGACCACAATGAGGAGCAGCTTCCCTCACTGATGTTTTTCTAGGAAAATTATTGGGTGAGTCTGTGGAAAGGACCCCAGTAATCCGCTTTTATGAGGCTGCCACCCCACATGGCTGAATTGAAGCCCCACATCAGGTATGAAAATACATTCAGAAGATTTCTTGGTGAGGGAATGGGTGATAAAGTCTGTTCAGCTCAAGATGGCAAGATCCTGACCGTCAGTAAAAATTCTTTTATAGCCAGTGCTGGGTTCTCCTGTTTATACTTGGGGCTGGTATAAGATTCAGATTTTATAAACACAGCATTTGCATGAGGTACCTTTGGTTACCATTTCAATTTGCCAGTGGCCAATGTTTTTATATATCCTCCCTAGTTTTCCACTATTTGGATCTTTCTCAACAAGGACTGTCTAACTGAAAGGGCTTGCAAGGGGAATTGGGTTATTTTGTGAAGGTTGAGGTCTTTCAGCACAAGTAACGTGACATGGGTCAAATGCAATGTATAGTCCTGTGTGCAAGGGGAAAATTTTAAACTCAAGCCCTCTCTGAAACTCCAGACCCAGAAGGAAACAACAAGAGAAAATAAGCTACAGAGGAAAGAGGAGTGACAGACTTTACATTCTTAAATTATTTCTATGATGTCCTTTGTACACTTTCGTCTGATCGATGCTGAGTCCAACCATGTCCATGGCAAGTTCAAGCACGTCGCAGTAGTTGTGAGTGAGGGGGAAAGGGACATCAGTTGCCCCTTAAACTAATCCATAAAGCAGTCCTTCTGGACACTTATCTGCTTTCAGTTGAGTCAATCAAATATTTGTGTTTCCTACCAAACTTTTCTCTGTGTTAAATCTATTGCATTTATTTTTTTAATTGTAATTCTTGCTTTGTTTGAAACAGCAAAACGTTACCAACGTGCTTATCTACTCTGCTCTGAACATACTTCTGCCTGTTGCCTTGAATTTTTCCTCTGCCTATTTTAGGTGCATATACCTCTCCATCATATTTTTCATACATTTGGATGAAATTAAAAGAGTATTTGAGACGTTTCCAGCTGAAGGAGCCTGAGCACTGGACAACCCGACGTTCACAGGCTCTCACTGAAGATGCAGCCTGCACATCATGGGACAGGAACGTGAGGACCTTGCCAGGTTTTAATGCATCTTACTGGCTATTTTGACTCGGTGAGCACAGCAACTCCTCATGTTATGGTACATTTTGTTTCCTTAGCTCGGTGTACCTTTTTCTGCCACTGCTTATGCTTTGAAAGCTATGTAAAAATGTTGTGAAAACAGGCTTTCTCATGAGGTCTCCTTTCCTTCCTGGATTTTCTCATGCCATAAATCCAAGAATAGCCTTTTGTCTTGATTTTTTTTTTCTTTTCTGGCACTGAACAAAAGTCTACTACGATTAAAAAAAAAAAAAAGGAAGAAAAATGAGAACTAAACTTCATGTCTTGTAAAAGATTTGGCTCTAGTTTTGAGAAAAGCTTCATGCTTCCTATTATTTTACTCAGTCATCCCTACCATGAGATTACTTTGCCTTAGGGTGACGGCTTGTAGAATTTACTCAAGCATTGCTTCTTATCAAAACTTTGACCAATAACTTGGTGATCACTGGAGTCCCTAAGCACAGACCTTACAGGGAACATACAGGCTCAGTTAAAATGCAAATTACTACTAATTAGGCAGACAAGCCACCAGTAAAGCAGATATAGCAAGTGAGTTGGCATTAGGTAAAGTAAAAGTGATAATTAATAAACTGGTAATTTGGATGGGTCATTGGTTTGACTGTGCTTGATCAATAACTGCTGTCTCTGTGCATTTTGGTTGAAGATTCACCAACTTTGGCACCAAGAAAAAAGGGCACTTATGTGAAAAACACCCTGCCCAGGGTAGAAAGGTGTGCCAGACCATATCTCTCCTACCAGTATCAGCAGCTTCCTGCAGAGGAAGGTCTCTCCCAGTGTAGGGACCAACTTGCGTAGGTATGGAGACCAGTATTTTAGATTGAATCACCCTTAAAGAGCTTAATGTTAGTTTTCAGTCCTTTCCCCGCTTTTTTCCCTGCTACCCTGCCAGATATTACTGCAGATCAGATTTTGCAATTACAGAGTAACCGCATCCTAATCCTGGGTTTTCCTGCTAATCAGAAACAATTTTTCTGTTTTTGGTTGTGTTACTTTAATTCATTTTGTCTTAACTCTTTAACTGCACTTAGCAGAAGATAGATGCCTAAGATTTTCACCCCTGTTCATACGGGGAGCTTTTACACTGACCAGACATCAACAGTAACTTTAATATTATGTTACAGAAATATTCTTTGAGCATCTTAAGCACATGATTCTTCGAGATTCAGGAAACAGAAATGAAAACCAGTAGCTCTGCTATAAAGACTTCTGCATCATCTGTTGAGTCCATTTTCCTTATTTAAAATAGACAGAAAATAAAAAAAAAAAAATAACACTTAAGAAGATAGAAAACAAGTAGCTGGAAAACACACTGAAATAACACGCCCACTAAAATAATGAAGCCATAAACACAAGGAAAATTTGTGTTAAGGCTACAAAAATACTTTACCTCAGTTCCCTTGGGGCTGGTCTTTACAAGACACATGGCCCTTTTCACTTTATGAGAAGAATCCAAGACGCTCAGCTGGATTTCCAAGGCAGGGCAATACTTTAAGAAAATATTGTAAGACTGCTGTGTCTGGTCTAACCCAGGACTCTGTGTTCAAAAGAGCTTTATAAGCAAATGCTGGAGCAGAGGTTTGACTTGAAGTGTGTTTGTCATCAGCTGATGGTGCCCCCTGCTCTATTAGCTGGTGCATTATAGAGCTGATCCCTTAATGAGGGAAAATCCCAGAGGAGTCCTTATAAAACTCAAATTTTGAGGATCTCAGCTCTGCAACTGGTTGGGTTTTTTTTTTTTTTTTTTTTTTTTTTTTTTTTTTTTTTTTTTTTTTTTTTTTTTTTTTTTTTTTTTTTTTTTTTTTTTTTTTTTTTTTTTTTTTTTTTTTTTTTTTTTTTTTTTTTTTTTTTTTTTTTTTTTGAGACTGAACAAAAGCAAAACTCATAAAGCAATAATTTGTTTATCGTTTCTCAGATACTGTGTCACTGTTTCGTGCTTTGCAAACATGTTCCTACCACAGAATCTTGAGGCTTGGAAAGGACCTTAAAGATCACCTACAATGAAATCTCCATCTTTCCCTCTACCATCTCTTTGCTTCTTTACATTTTCCAAGGAACACAAGAAGTCCCTCTCTTGCTCCCACTCATGAATGAGGTGATGAAAAAGTTTGTATCCACTGAAGCTGGAGTGATACAGTCTCAGTGGCTGGACAAAGATAACTCTGTCTTAGTAATATTTATGCTATTGTTGTCTTCTAGGTCTTAGAAGTCCTTCCCAGTGTCAGAGAAAATTAGTATTTCCTGTGACTGAAGTCAATGAAACTATTTATGTGAGAAAATACTGCTGATTATGAAAAGTAATTTTATATTTTAATGATTATGGCCACATTTTGACTGGAAGTTTTTTTGACATCCCAGTGAGGGACAGATTTTCAGTGGGGTTGGGAACTCGATTCCTTTGATTCTAAATCTTGTGGCCAGGGTTTTTTTTATACTGAGATGAACACCCGAAGAGCACTTGGTGAGCTGAGCTCTGTGTGCCGAGAGGGGGAAAAGAGGCCTCAGGGAAATCCATTTCCCTGCCTTTGGCAGCCTGGCAGGGGCTGATGGTGAGATTTTCCTCCCCCCAGGCTCCCACCAGCAGCACGAGGGGTAGGGATGTTCTGCAGTACGTGAGAGCCACACACAGTTTTGTCTTTCAGGATGGCTAAGTCATGACTGCATTATGTGGGTGGCATAAATTTGGAATGTTTTGAGGGAAGCATCTCTTTCTTCGTGTGCCACTTTAGGCAGGACTGTAGCATTATCTGATAAAACAAATCTCAACATCTCTTTGAACAAAATGCTTCTGTGGCAGGCCCTTTGCAGATGCATAAAGCTAGACTTGTGTTTCAAACCATGAAGAGGGGGCTGGACGCAGCTGTAGAGGTGGTAAAGCACTGATTTCACAGGACTTCAGTCTTCCCCTCAATGTGACAGTCAGGATGTGATGTAACAACAACATCCCTGTCTTCATCCCCACTGAAAATGTTTCACCTTTTTGTGACCTCATGGCAGGAAAGAATCATTTTTGACTGATTTTCACCGTGGCACTGGTTCTCAGAGATTCAAAATGGAAGTTGTCTTGCCTTCCTAATCACCTTTTAACAACGCAGCACAGCTGAACTGAAATGATTATCTTTTATTATATTATGATCACATAAGAGAGGAGAAAAACGTTCTTATTTAGTCAGTGGGCATTAGTGACAGTATTGCATATATAATATTATGAAAAGACATTTATAACCTCTTAAATTTGCCTTTTCTGTATCTGATCTGGCATTTGCTGCCTCTATGCTGGTGTCCATATGTGTGTGCTATAGATCAGTGTGCGTGTGTTGCATGGAAGGAGGAAGAGGGCTGACCAACTAAATCCAGCAGAAACAAATACCGTACAACACCAAACTGCTTCAGTGCAGAAACTCTCCTTTCCAGCAGGGTCTTTAAGTTCTGCTGTGTTTTTCCAGAGCTCTATTTCCACCCTGCGAGAGGGGTAGAAAAAAAACTAGAAATGTACTTTTTCAAGGTTGGTTTGTGAAATATTTTGGGGTTTGAGTTTAATTTTCTGTGAAGTTTCTATTTGTTCTGTTTTTTGTTGTTGTTGTTGTTGTTTTTTTTTTTTTCTTTTTTTTTTTTTTTTTTTTTTTTTTTTTTTTTTTTTTTTTTTTTTTTTTTTTTTTTTTTTTTTTTTTTTTTTTTTTTTTTTTTTTTTTTTTTTTTTTTTTTTTTTTTTTTTTTCTTTTTTTCCCCCCTCTTTTTTTGGTTATGGTTTGGTTTGGGAGCAGTTTTGCCTCAGATATAGGCAAATGTCCTTTGCAAGCACATAAGTAAGAGTGTTTTACAGCAGCAGGTGAGGTGATCTGTTGCTTGACACTGCAGAGGGTTACGGGTCAAGGGCTGTGTGTCCAGCTTGTAAAGTTTCTCATCTGCTCTTTGCCACTGGAGGGGAGGAGAGCTGGTGTTCATTGCCCCTTCTACACTCTGCAACTTCTCTACTCCTGCAGCAAAGCTCAATGCAAATGCTAATTCCTATCTCAGAGGCGTCTTCTGCAAAAAATAAATTAATAATTATTTATTAATAAATTAATTAACCCTCCCCTGTTTTAAATGAAAGTCCTTTCCTAACAAATAGCATTGGCAGCCTTTTATTCTCTGCTGTTTAGCTCTGATATTTTTCTACTCAAACTAATGTGTAAAACCCAAAAAATATCATATTTGTATCAGTACTTTGACTTGCTGTTCAGTGATCTGCAGCTTTCTTCATAACACCTGAAGACCATTTAAAACCTTGATAATTTTCAGTAGTTTCAGGAAGTGTCAGCTGTCAGCATCTGTTGCTCTGTTCTGTATAAATACCTCAGCTCCCTCAGTCAATCCTCATTGAACTTGTGCTCTAGACCCAAATCCTAATGTCTTAAATAATGTGAAAAGAAAAAAAGAGGTAAATTATATATTTTTCCATGATAATTAACATTTATTAAAAAGCACAGAAAGTTCTAAACACCTAATGTGATTTATTTTTCCAAATATACTGGTAGTCTTTGAGATGGAATTTAAAATAAGCTCTTTTCTGATTTCGCTGGAATGTTTGCATGTTCCTGGTTATGTGAGTTGCAGAGAATGTGTGAACTGGAATTTGAAGTAAGGATGGCTTAATACATCTCAGGATACACCTTGACAGAGGCATTAATTCACTGCAGGTTCACTCCACATGGAATCTCTGTATTTTTATGACACGTACAGTTGGTTGTAATGCCATACTGGGTATCATGTATAACATCAAAGATCTAAGTAAGTATAAAGGTATGCTGTATTTCTCCAGCTCACGTCAACAAAGTCCTTTTCAACCTTGGATACCTCCTGCCTAAAATCTTTAGCCCGTATTGCATTTTTGTTTGCAGCATTTCTGTCCAAAAATAATATTTGTAACAGGAAAATGGAAAGACTAGGCTATCTTTTTGAGGGGATTTTTTTTTTTTTTGGTAGTTTTAAACTATTTAACTCTTAGTTGTCCTTGGAAAGTGAACAGAAGTCTACCAAATAAAGCTAAGTTCTTGGAGTATCATCAGCTTGCTTTCCACGCTGTCATGAAACTGTTTTCTTAAATTGGGCTGCTTCCCAAATGAAATTTTCCTCTACTGAGATAATGTCCCACAGCAGATTTTCTGAAGTCCTCAGAGATTATTCCCGGGCCAGGATTTCAGGCTCTGCTGAGCACATTGAGAGAAGTTTTTGCAGACAGGACCAAGCCAGGTGTGACTTGGAAGCCGTGTAGATGTTTTCACGTGGTGCATGAACCCGGGGTTATAAGTCCTCCTGAGAAGGAGGGTTTGCTCTCTTTGAGCTTAATGGCCTCTCCTGAGCAGCTTTTAACATGGATAGAATCATCTAATCACAGACTGGTTTGGGTTGGAAGGGATCTTAAAGATCATCTTGTTCCAATTCCCCTGCCATGGGCAGGGACACCTTCCACTAGACCAGATTGCTCCAAGCCCTGTCCAACCTGGCCTTGATAGACTGAATATCTGAGTCCTTTAGGAAGGTTGCCTGAGTAAAGAAATTTGGATGGGGGAGCTCTACTGAACTGGTGTTTGCTGGGCTGAGATGTACATTTATGACAGGCCTGGATCAAACTGGTGTATTCTCTGTTTCCTTTGGAGGTGACCCCAAAATTCTTGTGACAGAGGAATAATCAGGCTGCCCTCCCCAAAAGAAGACAAAGGGAATTATTGTCCAACCTTTGCCCGTACTGATGAGTAGTTACCATTAGCTGGCAAAATGTGACAGGAGCTGGAAGAGATTTTGTTTGACCAAACAGTTTAAAATAGTGGTTGCAATTGAAACCAGCTGCTGCAGATTTTGGCCTTTGCATCAATGTAATTATAATAATCTTTGCACTTTCTATACTACTGCTTTTCTAGCAAGGCAAATGACTTTCATGCATTTATTTTTGTACAGTGTATCTGAAAAGTGCCCATCTCTGAGGTGGACAGATGCCAATCGGGACATCGTGTATCGTGTAACATATTTCAGCTCGAGGCTCAGAAATGTCACAGGATCCACAGAATCCTTGGAGAACAGAGAGGACCTCAGCTTCTGATGTGTCACTCAAAGGAGAGGTTGTATATGACACATAGGTTGCTTTGCCACTATATAATTTGGTGTGCTTATGCAAAGAAGTGCATGTGGGATCGATGGCATATGGTATATTAAGAAAGAATAACACCAGATTTTTAAAAAAATGTATTCATCCATTAAATGGTGTAAATTAAAGTAAGCTGTCAAAATGACAGCACAATAATGCCATCTTTGCAATAGCACATACTGCAGCACACTTAAATCATATCACTTTTGTGGAAGAATTACAGAGGAGATCCAAGAAAAAATTGCTTTTGAAATGCAATTCTTTGTTAGTTAAGAATCATCACTGCTAGCCAGGATCCCCTGTA
>NW_020955487.1:94339-97664 GCF_003031625.1 Empidonax traillii | reverse complement strand
AAAGTAAGCTGTCAAAATGACAGCACAATAATGCCATCTTTGCAATAGCACATACTGCAGCACACTTAAATCATATCACTTTTGTGGAAGAATTACAGAGGAGATCCAAGAAAAAATTGCTTTTGAAATGCAATTCTTTGTTAGTTAAGAATCATCACTGCTAGCCAGGATCCCCTGTAAACACCTAAAACACAGAGTAACCATAATAAATCATGATAATTTATATCACAGCTAATTCTGGGGAAGTAGCATCAGGGGTTATACTTCAGATACACTTCATATTACTCAAACTGTAATTATTTTCATTAAAATATAAAATTGCTTACAGCCAAGTTACTTGAAACACACAGCGTTGCATATTTAACCGTGTACACAACAGGGCCACAAGAGTTCAAAATAAGTAAAGTCAAGTGTTAAATAACAGCACTTACACTTTTTAATTGCATATCTTTGCAGACACAATCAATGCACTTTTAATATTCCTTTTCAGTGAAACATTGGACTAGCTTTTTCAATCATCATCCTGTTGATTAAAAGTCAACGTCAAAATAAACTTGAGAAAATACTGTGAGGTGCTTGTAAGCACAGCCTCTCTAATGGTTTGTGCATGTCAAGAGGGCAAATTTTATTCCAGGAGGAGAAAAGGAAATGCTTCAAGTTTGTGAGAAGGCGAGGGGTGGAAGGCTGAAGAGTTTGAACGTTTTCAAGTGTAATAATTTCCAACACCACTCGCTCTCTAGTGCCTTTCTCTGACAAACTGAATAGATTCTACAAACAGTAATTAATTACAGCCTCCAACACCTCTGTGAGGTAAATACAGGCAGTGTGAGGTGCTCTTCATCCATCCGTGGAGCAGAGCAGCAGTATGAACCCCTGGAAGATACAGGGGCTGCAGGAGAGCTTCCCTCTTGGACAGCCTGTGATGGGATGTAGAATCTGTGCCTGATAGTTCAATACTGGGTTTGCTTTAATGCTGGCTATTTGATTTCTCACCTAAATGTGCAAATCTGATCAGGATCCAGAGTCTTAACACAGTGATGGAGTCTATTTTAGGGCTCTTAACACCTTAAATATATCTATTAAATTGAGGGTCAGATAATGAGAGATGAAATGCAGCCTAAAACCTGGTTTTTTTTTTTTTTTTTTTTTTTCCTCGTGCAGGATCATCTCCTGTTCACTGTAAGAGATGGGTTTGGCAGCAGGGATGAATCATAGCTGGGAGCTAAAATGGTCCTCACCTGTTTGCTGCAAAAGTTAGGTAACCATGGTGGATGAAACACTAAAGTCCAGAAGAAGAAAGGGGAAGTGAGTTTTCAGTTGTGCAAATGACCCTTGAAGTCAATGTGAGTATATAGAATTTGACTCTAGCCTGTACTTTCAATAATTTCACTAGAAAAAAAAAATCTCCTGTGGCACATCCCTTGATGCAGGTGGAAATGCCATCAAGATACTGCAAGTCTGTTGCACAGCTGAATCTTTTCTGCCTAAAACAAAACTTTGTATTCAGACTGGATGAAACACCCAGGAAGGCTGACTGAGAACTCTTCTGTTGAAGGCATTCTTCCAGATGGCTTTTCTAGCAGCTCTTTCCCAAGGTAATTCCAGGTGAGTTTTGAGTGCCTTTTGAACCTGAGGCCATTTCCTACATTTCGTGGTGCTTTTTGTGTCTTTGACATATTGAGCTCTAATTTTCAGTTACACTAAAGCATCTCCATCTTTTCTAAGTCAGGCAGCAGTGACTCCTCTGTGTGCTGTAATCCCATAATCCTTATTTCTCCTGAAGTGGAACAGTCCAGGTTATTTCTGTGATGCAAATAATGGAGGAAATGGTTTTCTCAGTCTTTATTTTGTATTCTCACAAACTGGTGAGCACTAGTAATGTTGGATGTTAGGAACTAAACAACAGAGATTAGGGCTTAATCTCAGCACTAAACTTTTTGACGTCTAACTGATGTCAACAAAGCTCTTTTTCCCAGCTTTCCCATGCCTTTTGTGCAATGTTACAGGGAGCTGAGAATGACATTCAGCAGTCTTCCTAGGAATTTCAGAGGAAAAGTGATCTTTAGGCAAGAAAGACTGTGACAGTTTTCCGTTCTTATGAACTAAGATGTTTTTATGGAAATGAAAAAGATGTGTGCAAATTCGGCAGTGAAAAAAAAAAGGGAGTTGAGCTCTGGCAGGGCAGTTGGTTACCATCACTGCTTCCTGACTATATGATAGTGAGCTTGAACTGGAAAAGTCTCCTTTGCCCTGTCCCAGAGGGAGAATCCAAGCTGGTGTGGCCTGTGCCCAATGCCTGTGGTCCTTCTCCAATGAAAACCAAGTTTGTGGAGAGCGTAAATATTTCTGCAAATGGATGACCATTTTACTAGGGGGGAACCTGGACGTCTCAGGTAAATCCAAAATATAAAACTCTAAACACTCTCAGAACCCTTAATGAATTTCCCAAGCAGAAAGTCTCCTGACGGAGCAAAGCAGATCTGTACCTCCTGTGTGGACAATCTCTGTGCTGCCTACACACTTGATTGGTGTGGATGACAAAGTAAATATCCTTCCTCTTTTTTTCTATTCCAACAATTTTTTTTCTCTTCCTCATTTTTATGCAGCTTGCAACAGCCTTGCTAAAGACACCACAATCCTTCTGTGTGTACTGATATATTCTATATATGAACTTTGGATTCCAGGAGGGATTGGAACCATCCCCTTTTAAACATGAAAGCCCACTTTTTTCCTTTTAGAATAGATTTTTTTTTTTTTCCATTTAGATTAGATATTAGGAAGAAATTAGGTAGTGAGGAACTGGAACACGTCACCCAGAGAAGCTGTGGCTGCCCCTGGATCCCTGGAAGTGTCCAAGGCCAGGTTGGATGGGGCATGGAGCAACCTGGAATAGTGGAAGGTGTCCCTGCTCATGGCAGGGGAAAGGAATGAGATGAGCTTTAAGGTCCCTTCCAACCCAAACCATTCTATTATTCTATGATTTCTCCTGTCACTTATTATGTAAACAAACTGTGCATAATTTTATCCCTTCCACCATTTGTTAATTTTAGAACCTGTACAATGAGAAACTGAAATAGAAGAAAAAAGGTAGAGGAGTGGAAAGCCATGGAATTATTTGAGGTTGTATGAGATACCAGCAATCTCCCCAGGAATGTAACTTTTTTAGTTCAAGTTGACATTTAAATTGCATTTTGTGCTGGAACGAGAAGTCAGTGGGAGAAGAAGAATATCAAATGAAATAGTGGCACATGTGGTGAGTCACATTTGCTATTATTTTGTAAGTATTATAAAAATATATCTGATTTTATTGGAATTGACAGAAAAT
>NW_020955487.1:93176-94318 GCF_003031625.1 Empidonax traillii | reverse complement strand
AAAGTAAGCTGTCAAAATGACAGCACAATAATGCCATCTTTGCAATAGCACATACTGCAGCACACTTAAATCATATCACTTTTGTGGAAGAATTACAGAGGAGATCCAAGAAAAAATTGCTTTTGAAATGCAATTCTTTGTTAGTTAAGAATCATCACTGCTAGCCAGGATCCCCTGTAAACACCTAAAGCACAGAGTAACCATAATAAATCATGATAATTTATGTCACAGCTAATTCTGGGGAAGTAGCATCAGGGGTTATACTTCAGATACACTTCATATTACTCAAACTGTAATTATTTTCATTAAAATATAAAATTGCTTACAGCCAAGTTACTTGAAACACACAGCGTTGCACATTTAACCGTGTACACAACAGGGCCACAAGAGTTCAAAATAAGTAAAGTCAAGTGTTAAATAACAGCACTTACACTTTTTAATTGCATATCTTTGCAGACACAATCAATGCACTTTTAATATTCCTTTTCAGTGAAACATTGGACTAGCTTTTTCAATCATCATCCTGTTGATTAAAAGTCAACGTCAAAATAAACTTGAGAAAATACTGTGAGGTGCTTGTAAGCACAGCCTCTCTAATGGTTTGTGCATGTCAAGAGGGCAAATTTTATTCCAGGAGGAGAAAAGGAAATGCTTCAAGTTTGTGAGAAGGCGAGGGGTGGAAGGCTGAAGAATTTGAACGTTTTCAAGTGTAATAATTTCCAACACCACTCGCTCTCTAGTGCCTTTCTCTGACAAACTGAATAGATTCTACAAACAGTAATTAATTACAGCCTCCAACACCTCTGTGAGGTAAATATAGGCAGTGTGAGGTGCTCTTCATCCCTCCGTGGAGCAGAGCAACAGTATGAACCCCTGGAAGATACAGGGGCTGCAGGAGAGCTTCCCTCTTGGACAGCCTGTGATGGGATGTAGAATCTGTGCCTGATAGTTCAATACTGGGTTTGCTTTAATGCTGGCTATTTGATTTCTCACCTAAATGTGCAAATCTGATCAGGATCCAGAGTCTCAACACAGTGATGGAGTCTATTTTAGGGCTCTTAACACCTTAAATATATCTATTAAATTGAGGGTCAGATAATGAGAGATGAAATGCAGCCTAAAATCTGTTTTTTTTTTTTTTT